>NC_037673.1:127236283-127486603 GCF_003255815.1 Theropithecus gelada | reverse complement strand
AGGTAGCGTGATGCCTCCAGCTTTGTTCTTTTGACTTAGGATTGTCTTGGCAATGTGGGCTCTTTTTTGGTTCCATATGAAATTTAAAGCAGTTTTTTCCAATTCTGTGAAGAAACTCATTGGTAGCTTGATGGGGATGGCATTGAATCTAAAAATTACCTTGGGCAGTATGGCCATTTTCACGATATTGATTCTTCCTATCCATGAGCATGGTAGAGCTATTTATGACAAACCCACAGCCAATATCATACTGAATGGA
The DNA here is from genome assembly GCF_003255815.1 of Theropithecus gelada. Lineage (NCBI taxonomy): Eukaryota > Metazoa > Chordata > Mammalia > Primates > Cercopithecidae > Theropithecus > Theropithecus gelada. The sequence goes on along the minus strand of NC_037673.1, from coordinate 127,486,344 downwards.
CAAAAACTGGAAGCATTCCCTTTGAAAACTTGTACAAGACAGGGGTGCCCTCTCTCACCACTCCTATTCAACATAGTGTTGGGAGTTCTGGCTAGGGCAATCAGGCAAGAGAAAGAAATCAAAGGTATTCAGTTAGGAAAAGAAGAAGTCAAATTGTCCCTGTTTGCAGATGACATGATTGTATATTTAGAAAACCCCATCATCTCAGCCCAAAATCTCCTTAAGCAGATAAGCAACTTCAGCAAAGTCTCAGGATACAAAATTAATGTGCAAAAATCACAAGCATTCTTATACACCAGTAACAGACAAACAGAGAGCCATATCATGAATGAACTTCCATTCACAATTGCTTCAAAGAGAATAAAATAGCTAGGAATCCAACTTACAAGGGATGTAAAGGACCTCTTCAAGGAGAACTACAAACCACTGCTCAGTGAAGTAAAAGAGGACACAAACAAATCAAGGTCAGTTTCTTTATCAGTGAATTCCAGCTGGCTTAACTGGTATGACAAGCTGGTTTGATTGTGGCCAGAAGGGCATAAAGCTTCCCTACTGAAAACTTCTCTTTGAGTTCTTCTGAAACTAAAATTCCTTGCACACATCTTGGTGGTTAAAGTTGGACCCTGGGGAGCTTGCCTGCAATCACTTTCTCTTGCTACACTGTGTTCTTTGTCTTTAAAAGCCTTACAGGCATATACAGATGCTCCTCAATTTATGATAGGGTTATGTCCCAATAAACCTATTTTAAGTTGAAAATATTGTATGTTGAAAATGCATTTACTATACCTAACCTACCGAACATCATAGCTTAGTCTAGCCTACATTAAATGTGCTCAGAACAGTTACTAATGCCTATAGTTGGGCAAAATAATCTAATATGAAGCCCATTTTATAAGAAAGTGTTAAAAATCTCATGTAACTTACTAAATACTGTATTGAAACTAAGAAACAAAAAGTAAGAAACAGAATACTATATTGAAAGTAAGAAACTTACTAATGCCTACAGTTGGGCAAAATAATCTAATATGAAACCTTTTTGTAAGAAAGTGTTAAAAATCTCATGCAACTTATTAAATACTGTATTGAAAGTAAGAAACAGCATTTGTACTCAAATACAGTTTCTACTGAATGTGTATCATTTTCACACCATCCATAAAGTAAAAAAAAAAATCTTAAGTTGAACCATTGTAAGTCAGGAGCCATCTGTATTCTGGGAAGTTTGGTGAGTCCTTTCAAACATCCAAACTGGAGCAAACTTTACAGAGATAAAAAGGGTCAAAATATAATGAAAAAATAATATTTTACCCAGATTATATAGCAATTCTCAACCAATATGTGCCTAGAAACATAATCTTAAAATACACAAGGCAAAAATAGAGAAGAATTACTCAGGACAAATCCATAATCACTCCCCCTAGAAACTGTTAAATCAAGTACATTAAAATTAGTTTACATAGTTATATGGTGGAGTTGCATATATGTTTGCCAATAATCTGTGTTCCCTTTTTCTTTTCTTTTTCTTTGTTTCTTTTCTTTTTCTTTTCTTTTCTTTCTTTCTCTTTCCTTCCTTCCTTCCTCCTTTCCTTTCCTTTCCTCTCCTCTCCTCTCTTTTCTCTTTTCTTTTTTTTTTCCTTCTTTCATATGGTGTCTCACTCTGTTGCCCAGGCTGGAGTGTAGTGGCATGATCTCGGCTCACTGCAACCTCCAATTCCTGGATTCAAGTGATTCTCTTGCCTTAGCCTCCCCAAGTAGCTGGGATTACAGGCATATGCCACCACACCTGGCCAATTTTTGTATTTTTGGTAGAGACGGGATTTCACCATGTTGGCCAGGCTGGTCTTGAACTCCTGACCTCAGGTGATCTGTCAGCCTTGGCCTCCCAAAGTCTCGGGATTACGGGTGTGGGTAGTGTAGGGTTGTGGTCGGGAAAATTATGTAGTTTTTCTGCTCCTATGTTCACTTCTTGTGACTGTATCTGCTTCCACAGCCAAGGCATGGGAAGATGTTTTTAAAAAAAAAAAAAAAAAAAAAAGCAACATATATTTCCCCCATGCTCTTGGGACCCAAGTTCTGTCCAGAGAGAAGAGCTCTCTTCCCTTAGAGTTTTAGGTGCTTGCACAGCTGCCACTGTCTCTGTGTCTGTTGCTACAGGGGATTGCCTGGGGGCAACAATAAGAGAGGACAGAAAAGAACACCCCAAGGAATTTTCTTCACACTGATCCTTAAAGCCTCCCTTTTCTGCTTTTTGGACCAGAATGAGAGGACTTCTCTTGCAGCTCTTTCTATTTGCACCTAGTGTGGAGTTCTGGGTTTTGGGATGCTTTTGAATCTAAGGCCAGAAAATAGCGGGAGAGGAGGACAAAACTCACCAGTGGATTGATCTCACATTGAGTTCTGTTTTGTTTCTCAAACCAGTCTGCTATTATTTACTTTTTACAGTCCCCAGACAACTGCTCTCTGCCTTCTATGCAGGGTTTTTAGTTGCTTCATTGAATGAGGCAGGGTGCAGTGTGCTTACTTCATCTTAACTGCAACCACCCACTGGAATCATTATCGTTTAATTGAAAATCAGTGGTTTTACATTTTGTTCTTCATTTAACATGAGCCCAAGGCATCTCTTCTTTCCTTAGCTTTTTCAATCTTCCATCAGGAATAAACATGAGATGGTTTTAAAAAATGTACTAACTACACATATTCTTTCTCTTGTATATGGGTACAAGATATTAGAAGGAGAGGAAATCGCTACCTCAGTGAACATGCATGTACTTCGAGACCTATTTGGAGTTTCTAACAAAAGATTTCTTCACTCATTGCACCTAGGCTTTCAAATGGAAAAAGAACAGCCTGAAATGCATTAGAGCAGCAAGTTTCTCATGTGAAACTTCATTTCCTGGCAGCTTCTTTCTGAAGAGACCAAGCAACATCCTGTGTTGCTCTGAAAGCATGGGGCAGCCACCCTAGGCTGTCAACCTGGCTAGGCTCCATTTCAAAGACTGACTACAGTGCTAGTTCAGCACTTAGCAATTAACATTGCACAGACCACATGGCTGACCTTTATTTTGAAAGTGTTTTTACAGTTTCAGAATGTATCTAGAGAAAGAGCTTATAATATATTCTTCACTTAAAAGCAACAAAGAGAAAACTTGCTTCTCATTTCCAACAGGGCATGACTCTTGTGTATAAAAAATTCAAAATTCAATAAACAACTATAAGGCATTTTTCATATGTACACAACCACAATAAAAACACTGTCTTGAATTCAGCACAGCATAATTTCTTGAGAGCAAAGAGTCATAATTATCACCATCACCACTACCACCACAACAAGGCAGGGGGCCAAGGAAGGGGGAGACAGAGAGAGACAGAGAGAGAGAGAGAGAGAGAGAGAGGGAGAAAGAGAATATAATTTAGTTGATTGGGCCTTTATGGTTTGAGAAATGATCATTAATTGCAGTTTGTTCTTAAAACAGTAGATGGCTCCTTAGACCTGAAAGAGTTGAGGATGATATTTTTGTAAGGACAGTGTAGAAATATAATTCAAATAGGGAAAACCGGTGCTGGGTCATTTTACTAGAAAGGGAATCTATTGTACATTATGAGGTCAGGCAGTCAGAAATGTATTTATTATCCAAACTTCCCAGAATTGGTGTTGAGGGTGAATCAATGATAAGGAGTCATAAAATCCAATTTTGTTATCCTTTTGCTATGGGATCTAGCATACCATTGTTGGGATTCTTGCCATGGGTGCAATTGTTTGTAGGGTCAGGAGATGCGTCAGTAAGTGCAAAACTCACTAGCCGTAACAGATGAAACAGGAAGAATTGCCACTGAATGCGATATTTTGAAAGAGTTCGAGTTACTTTCTGTTTTGGGAATGAGAAAGAAGAGTATAGAATTTGGCAATATTAACAAGACAAAACTTCCTCATGACACCATAGATTTATTCTAAATAAAAATGGAGAGGCTGAACAGAGATCTTTGGTTTTAATGCAAATGCCAGAGAATTACTTTGTAACAGAAGCTTGGGAAGCACTAGTTTGTAACCTTTTTGATGAGGGAATCAATATACTTGGAGGTGAAAGATCCATGCACACTTAGAAATAAGCAGTTGGGTCTCTGGAAGAACAGGAATGGGAAGTTGGGTCTATAGTCAAAGCAACATGAATGTCCTGCCCTTAACTTGACTCATTTAGCCTCTGTCCATCTGCTTCTCTCTATTTTGATAACAAAATAGATCCTCTGTTCTAATTTTTTAAATCTTCCTCCTAACTTCTGCTTACTCATAGTTTTGTTTCCCTTGTAATTTCTTCTTGAACAATGGTCTGTCGTGGTTTTCTTGCTCAATTTCTACATTAGATCATCTCACTTCTGCTTCCTTTTGTTGACCTCACCTTTCTTTTATTTCCTTGGTTAAAATTCCTGAGGAAGAGAAATTGATGAGCTGATCTCAATTCTTGTCCCAGGACTCCTAGGGTACATTGTATTTTGTGGCAATTTTTGGTTTAACATTCTTTTGGGTCAGGTGTCCTCCCATATATCTGTCAAGGCTGGAAAGTACATAAAGCATGTTTGCATAAGTCCAGCTTCTTCTGCATGGTGACAGACAGGGCAGAGGACCTAGAACCAGAAATTGGTTTATTTAGAATTGGGTGACCACATGTCCAAGTTTTTCTGGAAGATTCACAATTTAAATATGTTGTCTTGCATCCATTGTAGTTTAGTATTTGTCTCAGGCTTTTCATTTTTTAATAAAATTTAAACAATTAATACTTGTGGTGGTGGACATGGATATACATTGCCCAAATCTACCTTTCAGGAAGGATTTGCTTTCTAGTTGGTGGAGTGCAGTCAACAGACACCTCCAGCTGTCAGCTTCTTTGGGATTTGCTTGAGCTGCAGTGAACTGCATCATCCAAGGTCATATCTTTTCCAAGGCAGCCTGTGTCTGGTGACTGACTGAGGTGGGGGAATAAACTCCTGGCCATTTCACCCTAATGGGGGCTTTCCCTGTATTAATTTGTTTTCATACTGCTATAAAGAAGTACCAGAAACCAGGTTACTCATAAGAAAAGAGGTTTAATTGACTCACAGCTCCACAGACTATAAAGGAAGCGTGGCTTGGGAAGCCCCAGGAAACTCACAATCACGGCTGGTGTTGACTGCCTGTAGCTTTTCCAGGTGCATGGAGAAAGCTTCTCATGGATCTAAAATTCTGGGGTCTGGAGGATGGTGACCCTCTTCTTGCAGCTCCATGAGGCAGTGCCCCAGTGGAGACTCTGAGTTGGGGCTCCAACCACACATTTCCCCTGCACATTGCCCTAGTAGAGGTTCTCCATGAGAGCTTTGCCCCTGCAGCAGACTTCTGCCTGGACATGCAAGCATCTCCATACATCCTCTGAAATCTAGGTGGAGGCTCCCAAACCTCAACTCTTGCCCTCTGCACACTTGGAAGCAGGTGCACACGTGTAAGCAGCCAAAGCTGATAGCTTACATGCCCTGGAACAGTGGCCTGAGACATATTTGGGACCCTTTTAGCCATAGCTGGAGCTGGAGCAACTGGGATGCAGGGAGCAGTGTTCTGAGGTTACACAGGGCAGCAGGGCCCTGGGCTCAGTCCACAAAACCATTCTTCCCTCCTAGGCCTCTGGGCCTGTGATGGTAGGGGCTGCCATGAAGGTCTCTGAAATGCCTTTGAGGCATTTTTCCCAGTGTCTTGGCTATTAACATTCAGCTCCTCTTTATGCAAATTTTTGCAGCTGGCTTGAATTTTTCTCCAGAAGATGGGTTTTTCTTTTCTACCACATGGTCAGGCTGCAAATTTTCTAAACTTTTATGCTATGCTTTTCTTTAAAATATGAGTTCTAGTTTCAGTTCATCTCTTTGCTCATGCATATGACCAAATGCTGTCAGAAGCAGCCAGGATACTTCTTGAATGCTTTGCTGCTTAGAAATTTCTTCTGCCAGATACCCTCAATCAATCACTTTCAGGTTCAAAATTCCATGGATCCCTAGGGTGGGGTACAATGCTGCCAGTCTCTTTGCTAATGCATAACAAAAGTGACTTTTGCTCCAGTTCTCAGTAAGTTCCTCATCTTCATCTGAGACCCCCTCAGCCTGGACTTCATTGTCCATATCACTACCAGCATTTTTTGGTCACAACAATTTAGCAAGTCTCTAGGAAGTTCCAAACTTTCCCTCATCTTCCTGTCTTCTTCTGAGCTCTCCAAACTGTTCCAACCTCTGCCCATTACCCAGTTCCAAAGTTGCTTCCACATTTTCAGTTATCTTTATAGCAATGCCTCACTCCCAGTAACAATTTTCTGTATTAGTCTGCTCTCTCATTGCTATAAAGAAATGGCTGAAACAGTAATTTTTAAGAAAAGAGGTTTAATGGACCACAGCTCTGCAAGCTGTACAGGAAGCATGCCTGGGGAGGCCTCAGGAAACTCACAATCATGACAGAAGGTGAAGGGGAAGTAGGCATGTCTTACATGGCTGGAGAAGGAGGAAGAGAGAGAAGCAGGGGTGCTTTGCACTTTTAAACAAGCAGATCTTGTGATAACTCACTCAATACCACAAGAACAGCAAGGGGAAAATCTGCCCCCATGATCTCCCACCAGGCCTCTCCAATACTGGGGATTACAATTTAACGTGAGATTTGGGCAGGGACACAAATCCGAACCATATCAGTGCTGCATTCTGACTGGTAATATTTGTTCCAGAGATCTTTACAATGTTGACCAAGCCTTTGTCAGGCCTGCATCACAGTTCAACTTCTGCCTGATTTGCTCTCTCAACCCTTCCTTCACAGGTATTGATCCCTCCTAAACATCTTATACCCCAAACTCTATCTCAGCATCTACTTCTAGAAAATCTAACTGGTGGTGGTTGCTAGCAAGAGTTATCTGAAAAAACCAGATGGGGTTTTGAAACTGGATGACTCACTGCCTGTCTGGTAAAGAGGACCCCATACTGGTGGTGAGTGGAGCACAGATAGCCCATGGTACTTGCTACAACTTATCAGTGGTGAATTGGGAAGGTTTGTCAGAAGGGAATGCACTTGCAGATGCAATGCATCAAGTATTTAAGAGTTATGGATAAATTCTGCAGATATAAGGAAAAATTGATTGCTTGCTTATTGCTAAGAACCACAGATGCTCTTCAGGAAGAAAAGGAATCACGGAGTGTAAGTAATACACCCGTGAAAGCCAGGTGTCAAAGCCAGGATGCCTCCTCAGGTGCATACAAAAAGCTCTCATTTCCCACAAAGGCAAGGCAAACAAAACTGAGGGCCAAGCTGGGACTTAGTAATAGTCTGATTGCTGAGCTTCAAAGAAGATTAAATGCCCTATCAAGGCAGGTATGTTATGCCAAGGTCAGGCCTCTGTTTTGGAAGACCTCAGAACCTGACCTGTAGGATGGAGATATCTGGGTGACTGTTCTCAAAGATTTTGACTCCCCAGACACTTTTGAACCTTTTGGATCTACAGAAGACGTCCTTCCCTTTCTAGTAAAAGCTAACACCCCCCTGTGTTAGAAAACAATGTGAAGTCTTCTCTTTTGAAAGACAAAGAAGATCTGCGCCTGTCAGGATCTGCCCCTACCTGCCTTTCTAGCCACTGAATCTTTAATTCAAGTCTCAGTACACCTCAGCTAAGGATGTGCTGGGACTGATAAAGGAGGAAATGGACATATCTCAAAGGAGCTGCAAGACCTAGGTAATATGTACCAGGAAGAACCTGGGGAACATATATAGGCCTGGATTTGACAGGTGCTTGATCAAGGGAACAGAACATAAAATTGGATAGGAAAGAGTTTATTGATTTGGAAGTACCCTCCCCAGATCAAAGTTCGATATCCTGGCAAAGTCCCCAGAGATGGTGAAAACTTGCCATTAGGATACATGGGAAAGCGATGGCCCATGCTGAACAAAGATGAAATGCCATGACTTCTGTGGCTGATGACAGAGGAAGAGATCAGGAGACTCAGGAAAATGGGCATGCTGGAGTGGGGGTACTGGAAGACTCAGCAGATGATTATGTTTCATATCTTTGTTGTAGCACCCAAGAATATGACTGATTTAAAAAATTGTGATAAAATAGCATAAGTTTACCATTTTAATCATTTGTAAGTTTACAGTTCAGTGGCAATAAGGACATTCATATTGTTCTGCAACCATCACCACCATCCATCTCCAGAACTTTTTAAAAAGCTTCCTAAACTGGAACTTTGTATCCATTAAACAATAATTCACCATTCTTTTTTTCACCCCTAGCCCCTGAAAATCATCCTTCCACCTCTGTCTCCATGAATTTGACTGCTCTAATTTGATTACCTCATAAGAGTGGAATAATATAATATTTGTCCTTTTGTGACTGGATTCTTTCAGTCAGCATAGTATCATTAAGATTCATCCATGTTGTAGCACGTGTCAAAATTTCCTCCCTTTTTAAGGCTGAATAATATTTCATTCCATATACACACCACAGTTTGTTGCCCGTTGATCTACCGATGGACACTTGGATTGTTTCCACCTTTTGGCTTTTGTGAATAAGGCTTCTATGAACATGGGTGTACAAATATCTGTTTGAGGCCCTGCTTTCGATTACTTTGGGCATATACTCAGAAATGGAATGGCTAGATCATATGGTAATTTTGTTTTTAAATTTTTTTTCAATTGTGGTAAAATATATGTAACACCTAATTTATTATCTTAATCACTTTTAAATGTATAGTTCACTGATATTAAATACATTCATAATGTTGTGCAACCGTCACCACCATCCATCTTCATAACTCTTTTCATCTTCTAAAACTGAACTCTATACCCATTAACAATAACTTCCCATTCCTTCAGCCTAGTTCTTGGCAACCACCCTTCTGCTTTCTGTCTCTAAGATTCTGGCTACTCTAAGTACGTCATATAAGTGAAGTCATGCAGTATTTGTCTTTTTGTGACTGGTTTATTGCACTCAACATAATGTCCTCAAGGTTCATCCATGTTGTAGCATGTGTCAAAATTTCCTTCCTTTTTAAGGCTGAATAATAATCCATTATATGTACACACACCACAGTTTTCTTATCCATTCATCCACTGATAGACATTTGGGTTGCTTCTACATTTAGGTTATTGTGAGTAATGTTCTGTGAATATGAGTATACAAATATCTGTTTGAGACTTGCTTTTAATTCTTTGAAAATTGATAGATCATATAGTTCTATTTTTAATTTCTTGTGGAACCACCATGATTTTTTCCTATAGTGGCTGTACCATTTTGCATTCCCAGTAACAGTGTATAAGTGTTCTAATTTCTCCATATCCTTGCCAATATGTACTATTTTCTGTTATTTTATTTTTTTTGAGACAGTCTTGTTCTGTCACCCAGGCTGGAGTGCAGTGGCATGATCTTAGCTCACTACAGCCTCTGCCTCCCAGGTTCAAGTGATTCTCCTGCCTCAGCATTCTGGTAGTTGAGATTGCAGGCACGGGCCACCACATGCAGCTAATTTTTTAATATTTTTGGAAGAAAGACAGGGTTTCACTAGGTTGGCCAGGCTAGTCTGGAACTGCTGACCTCAAGTGATCTGCCTGCCTCGGCCTCCCAAAATGCTGGGATTACAGGTGTTAGCCCTGGTGCCTGGCCTCTTTTCTGTGTTTTGATAGTAGTTATCCTAATGGGTGTGAGGTGATATCTCATAATAGTTTTGATCTGCATTTGTCTAATGATTAGTGATGTTGAATTTCTTTTCATGTGCTTTCTGGCTATTTGTGTATGGAGAAATATCTATTCAAGCCCTTTGCTTATTTTAAGTCCTTTGCCTATTTGCAAATGTTTTTGGGTGTTTGTTGTTGAGTTGAAGGAGTTCTCCATATATTATAGATATTAATTATCTTATTGGATATACGATTTGCAAATATTTTCTTCCATTATGTGGGTTGCCGTTTCTACTCTGCTGATACTGTCATTTGATGCATATAATGTAAACATTCTCATGAAATCCAATTTATCTATTTTTCATTTGTTGCCTGTGCCTTTTGTGTCATATCCAAGAAATTGTTGCCAAAGTCAATGTTGTGGAGGTTTTGTTGTATGCCTCTTTCTAAGAGTTTTATAGTTTTAGGTCTAATTAGGTTTTTCATCCACTTTGGGTTTTTGTATATCATGTTAGATGTGTCCAACAACATATTTTGCACGTAGTTATTCAGTTTCCTCAGTACCATTTGTTGAAAAGACTGCCTTTTCCCCACTGAATGATTGTGGTACCCTCCTCAAAAATTACTTGACCATTGTGATGGTTAATACTGAGTGTCAACTTGATTGGATTGAAGGATACAAAGTATTGATCCTGGGTGTGTCTGTGAGGGTGTTGCCAAAGGAGATTAACATTTGAGTCAGTGGGCCGGGAAAGGCAGATCCACCCTTAATCTTGGTGGGCACAATCTAATCAGCTGCCAGCATGGTTAGAATATAAGGAGGCAGAAAAATGTGAAAAGAAACTGGCCTAGCCTCTCAGTCTACATCTTTCTCTTGTGCTGTATGCTTCCTGCCCTCAAACATCGGACTCCAGGTTCTTCAGTTTTAGTACTCAGACTGGCTCTCCTTGCTCCTCAGCCTGCAGACAGCCTATTGTGGGACCTGGTGATCATGTGAGTTACTTCTTAATACACTTCCCTTTCTCTATATACCTATTCCATTAGTTCTGTCCCTCTAGAGAACCTTGACTAATGCAGATTTTGGCACCAGGAATGGCTTTAGAGGAACAGAATATTACAGATGGAGTTCTTTCTTGGTTTTGGGGTTTCTGAAGTTGGCTGCTTAATGATTAGATCCCAAAATGCTAAGGACTTTACTTCTAATAGTATGGAGAACACTGATAGTCCTTGTATGAACTGCTTAGAGAGTTACGCAAAATAAATGCATTTGACACTCCTGATTCATCACTTGTGAGAGGAAAGAAGTTTAGTGACTCTATATATAATACCTTTGACCATATGTGGAGAACCAAGGAGCATAATGTAGCTCATTGGTTGCTCCTTAGTTCAGTGGACAAAGTGATGAAAGAAAAAGATGAACTCAGGGATTCTGTCTTCCGGCTTCAGAAACAGATACTGAGCCTCAAATCTACTAAGATTGCCCTGAGTGAGAGTCTTATTTCCTGTAGAGAAAGAGCTGAAATTGTGGCAAAACAGACACAAGCTGTCATCCTGTGAGTGGCTGACCTACAACGAAAGACACAGGCACAGCTTCGCCAGGTGTCTATTGTTAAAGTAAGGGGACTGATGGGAAAAGAATGGGACCCTGCAACTTGGAATGGGGATGTGTGGGAGGAGCCTGATGAAGCTGAGGACACTGAGTTTGTAAACTCTGATGAAACTTTTTTGCCAGAAGAAACAGCTTCCCCATCCCCAGTAGTGGCAACATCCCCTCCCCAACCCATGCTGCCATCAGCCTTTCCACCTTTGTCTGAGGAGATAAACCCTGCACTGCCTGAGGCAACAGTGATGGCCTCCCCTGGGGTAGTTACCAGGCAACGTAATGTTGATTCTCCTCAGGAGCCACCCCCAACACCTCTGTTTGCTTCTAGACCTATAACCAGACTAAAGTTCTGGTGGGCTCTTAGAGGTGAGATTGAGAATGTGACCCATGACGAGGTGTGGTACACTTGAAAAGAACTGCTTGAGTTTTCTAATTTATATAAACAGAAACCTGGGGAACAGGTGTGGGAATGAATATTAAGGGTGTGGGATAATGGCAGAAAGAACATAGAGTTAGATCAGGCTGAATTTATTGATTTGGGCCCAATAAGTAGGGACTTTGCTTTCAATACTGCAGCTCGGGGAGTCATATAAGGTTCTAATAGTTTATTTGCTTGGTTAGCTGAAATACGGATTAAAAGATGGCCCACTGTGAGTGAGCTGGAACTGCCTGATATCCTTTGGTTTAAATGTAGAGGGGATTCAAAGGGTTAGGGAGATTTGGATGGTGGAGTGAATTAGTCACTTGAGACCTACTCATCCTAGCTGGGAGGGTTCAGAAGATATACCCTTGACCAATGTCTTGAGAAATAGATTTGTGAGGGTAGCACCTGCATCTTTGAAGATCCCTGTAATTGCTCTTCTCTGTATGTATAACAGTGGGTATCATAGTCACTCAACTAAAACAATTAAATACGATGAGAATAATTAGATCCTGAGGTGGCAGGGGCCAAGTAGCAGCACTCAACCGTCAAAGGCAAGGTGGGTGTAGCTACCATAATGAACAGAAGAGGCAAAGCAGCAATAAGAATAGCCTAACTACTGTAGATCTCTGGCATTGGCTAATCACAGTGTTCCTAGAGGTGAAATTGGTAGGAAGCCTACTGCATTCCCACTTAATTTATATAAGCAGAAAACTTCTAGGTCGAATGGACAAAAGATTAATTTGAATTATAAAAACAGAGAATCATGGCCCCTTAATTTCCAGACTTGAGCCAGTTTACACACCCAGAACCCTTTGAATGAAGGGGAAGCTGGGTCCCCTTGAGGAAGGACTCTACTACACTGCTCACAATTTATGCTGTTAATCTTTCTCCCATCCTTCCCCAAAGAGACCTCCAGCCTTTTAACACTCTAACTGTGCATCGGGGAAAGGGAAATGATCAGACACTTTGGGGACTACTAGACACTGGCTCTGAGCTGACATTGATTCCAGGGGACCTAAAATAGTATTGTGGTCCTCCAGTTAAAGTAGGGGCTTATGGAGGTCAGGTAATTAATGAAATTTTGGCTCAGGTTCAACTTACAGTGGGTGTAGAGGATCCCTAGACTCTTCCTGTGGTAATTTCCCCAGTGCCAGAATGCATAATTGGCATCGACATATGGCAGAACGCCCACATTGGCTCCCTGATTGGTAGGGTGAAGGCTATTGTGGTGGGGAAGGCCAAACAGAAGCCATTATAGCTGCCTCTACTTAGAAAATTGGTAAATCAAAAACAATATTGCATCCCTGGAGAGACTGGGGAGATTAGTGCCACTATCAAGGAGTTGAAAGTTGCAGGGGTGGTTATTCCCACCATATTCCTGTTCAACTTTCCCATTTGGCCTGTGAAGAAGACAGATGGATCTTGGAGAATGACAGTGGACTACTGTAAGCTTAACTAAGTGGTGACTCCAACTGCAGCTGCTGTATCAGATGTGGTTTCATTGCTTGAGCAAATTAACACATCTCCTGGTACCTGATATGCAGCCATTGACTTGGCAAATGCCTTTTTCTCCATTCCTGTCCATAAGGCCCACAAGAAGCAATTTGCCTTCAGCTGGCAAGGCCAGCAATATACCTTTATTGTCCTCCCTCAGGGATATATTAACTCTCTGGTTTTGTGTCATAATCTTATTTGGAGAGACCTTGATCGCTTTTTGCTTCCACAAGATATCACACTGGTCCATTACATTGATGACATTATGCTGACTGGATCCAGTGAGCAAGAAGTGGCAAACACACTGGACTTATTGGTGAGACATTTGTGTGCCAAAGGATGGGTAATAAATCTGACTAAACTTCAGGGACCTTCTACCTCAGTAAAATTTCCAGGGGTACAGTGGTATAGGGCCTGTTGAAATATTCCTTCTAAGGTGAAGGATAAGTTGCTGCATTTGGCCCTTACTACAATCAATAAACAGGGACAATGTCTAGCGGGCCTATTTGGATTTTGGAGGCAACACATTCCTCATTTGGGTATGTTACTCCAGCCCATTTATTAAGTGACCTGAAATGCTGTGTTTTGAGTGGGGTCCAGAACAGGAGAAGGCTCTGCAACAGGTCCAGGCTGCTGTGCAAGCTACTCTGCCACTTGGGCCATATGACCCAGCAGATCCAATGGTGTTTGAGGTGTCAGCAGCAAATAGGGATGCTGTTTGGAGCCTTTGGCAGGTCCTTATAGGTGCATTACAGCGGAGGCCTCTAGAATTTTGGAGCAAGGCCCTGCCATCTTCTGTAGATAACTACTCTCCTTTTGAGAGATTGAGAGACAGCTCTTGGCCTGTTGCTGGGCTTTGGTGGAAACTGAACATTTGACAATGGGTCATCAAGTCACCATGCAACCTGAACTGCCTATCATGAACTGGGTGCTTTCTGACTCATCTAGCCATAAAGTGGGTCATGCACAGCAGCATTTAAACATCAAATGGAAGCGGTATATATGTGATCGGGCTCAAACAGGTCTTGAAGGCACAAGTAAGTTACATGAGGAAGTGGCTCAAATGCCCATGGTCTCCACTCCTACATCCTGCCTTCTTTCCCCTAGCCTGCACTGATGGCCTCACGGGGAGTTTCCTACAATCAGTTGACAGAGGAAGAGAAGACTAGGGCTTGGTTCACAGATGGTTCTGCACGATATGCACACACCACCCGAAAGTGGACAACTGCAGCACTATAGCCCCTTTCTAGGACATCCCTGAAGGACAGCAGTGAAGGGTTCTTCCCAGTGGGCAGAATTTCGAGCAGTGCACCTGGTTGTGGACTTTGCATGGAAGGATAAATGGCCAGATGTGCAATTATATGCTGATTCATGGGCTGTAGCCAATGGTTTGGCTGGATGGTCAGGGACTTGGAAGAAGCATAATTGGAAAATTGATGACAAAGAAATTTGGGGAAAAGGTAAGTGGATGGACCTCTCTGAGAGGGCAAAAACTGTGAAGATATTTGTATCCCATGTGAGTGCTCACCAACGGGTGACCTCAGCAGAGGAGGATTTTAATAATCAAGTGGATAGGATGACCCTGAGTGTGGACACCACTCAGCCTCTTTCCCCAGCCACTTCTGTCATCACTGAATGGGCCCATGAACAAAGTCACCATGGGGCAGGGATGGAGGTTACGCATGGGCTCAGTAACATGGACTTCCACTCACCAAGGCTGACCTGGCTACGGCCACAGCTGAGTGATCAATTTGCCAGCAGCAGAGACCGACACTGAGCCCTTGATATGGCACCATTCCTCAGGGTGATCAGCCAGCTACCTGGGGACATCTTCCATCATGGAAAGGGCAGAGTTTTGTCCTCAGCGGAATAGATACTTATTCTGTATATGAGTTTGCCTATCCTGCACACAATGGTTCTGCCAATACTACCATCCGTGGACTCACAGAATGCCTTATCCACTGTCATGGTAGTCCACACAGCATTGTCTCTGACCAAGGCACTCACTTTACAGATAAGAAAGTGCAGCAGTGGGCTCATGCTCATGGAATTCACTGGTCTTACCATGGTCAATATTATCCCAAAGCAGCCGGATTGACAGAATGGTGGAATGGCCTTTTGAAGTCACAATTACAATGTCAACTAGGTGACAATACTTTGCAGGGCTGGGGCAAAGTTCTCCAGAAGGCTGTGTATGCTCCATATTAGTGTCCAATATATGGTATTGTTTCTCCCATAGCCAGGATTTACGGGTCCAGGAATCAAGGGGTGAAGGTGGAAGTGGCATCAATCACCATCGCCCCCAGTGATCCACTAGCAAAATTTTTGCTTACTGTTCCTGCGACATTACTTTCTGGAGACCTAGAGGTCTTACTTCCAAAGGGGTGAACACTGCTACCAGGAGACACAACAATGATCCCATTAAACTGGAAGTTAAGATTGCCACCTGGACACTTTGGCTCCTCCTACCTTTAAGTCAACAGGCTAAGAAGGGATTTACAGTGTTGGCTGGGGTGATTCACACAGACTATCCAGATGAAATCAGTCTACTACTCCACAACAAGAGTAAAGAAGAGTATGAATGGAATACAGGACATCCAATTAGGGTGTCTCTTAGTATTACTATGCCTTGTGATTAAGGTCAATGGGAAACCACAACAGCCCAATCCAGGCAGGACTACAAATGACCCAGACCCTTCAGGAATGAAGGTTTGTTTCACTCCACCAGAAAAAATCCATGACCTGCTGAGGTGTTTGCTGAAGGCAAAGGGAATACAAAGTGGGTAGTAGAAGAAGGTATCATCAATACCAGCTATGATCATGTGAACCAGCTGTAGAAACGTGGACTGTAATTGTCATGAGTATTTTCTACTTCCTTTGTTAAAAACATATTTGTGCATGTATACACTTGTACTCGGAAAATATCTTCATTTTATTTCCTTTCTCCTTTATCATGTGACATAAGATTGACTTCACATCAACATTTAAGTATTGTTAACTTTATGTAATAGTATTTGGGTTGGGGTTTGGCGCATTTCCGGTTGTACAAAGGATAGTTGTATTTCTTGTATTTCACTGACATTGTTGGAAGGGTTTTGATTAGTGATTCAATCTTCATACTAGTTATTGGTCTATTCAGACTTCCTATTTCTTCATGTTTCAGTCTTGGTAGGCTGTGCATTTCTAGGAATATGTTAATTTCTTTTTTAAAATAAACTTATTTTATTGTAGTAAGAAAACTTAAGATGATAACTACCCTCAAGAAAATTTTTAAGTGTACAATACAGAATTGGTTGACTATGGGTACAACATTTTGTAGCAGCTTTCTAGGACTTATTCATCTTGCTTGACTGAAATCTTATGCCAATTGATGAGTAACTCCCCACCTCCCGCTTCCTGGAAACTACCATTCCACTTTTTGATTCTATGAATTTGACTAGTTTAGATATGTTATACAAATGGAACCATGTAGCACTTGACTCATACAAATGGAATAATGTAGTCCCTCTGTGGACTGGCTTATTTCTTATTTCACTGAGTATAACATCTTCAAAGGTCAGCTGTGATATTTGTCTCATTTTGCAGAATTGCACTGGATGTGTGATTCAACTTCTTTCCTTCCCTGGGTGAGGCTAGGAGCTAGCCGATCTGTTCCTGATCATGTGACACTGCACTGGGGGCAGTGTTTCTGGTGAGAGTCTCCTCAATCTCCCCAGTGGGTTTGGTGAGTCTGGTTTTGTTTTCTCCTAGGGTGTAGAAGCCTTCCTTTCTTTTTTAAAAAAATGCTAACATTATTTTTAAATTTATTTAAAAAAACATTTTAACTTTTATTTTAGGTTCAGGGGTACATGTGCATCTTTGTTATATAGGTAAACTTGTGACTCAGGGGTTTGGTGTACAGGTTATTTCTTCATCTTGGTACTAATCATAGCACTTGATAGTTTTCTTTTTTTTCTGAACCTCTCCCTCCTCCCACTATCCACCCTGAAGTATGTAGGCCCCAGTATCTGTTATTCCCTTCTTTCTGTCCATCTATTATCTTATTTAGCTCCCACTTATAAGTGAGAACATGTGGTGTTTGGTTTTCTGTTCCTGGGTTAGTTTGCTAAGGATAATGGCCTCTAGTTTCATCCATGTTTTGCAAAGGACATAATTTTGTTCTATTTTATGGTTGCGTAGTATTCCATAGTGTATAAGAACCATATTTTCTTTATCCAAATCCATTGGTGGTGGGCATTTACTTTGATTCCATGTCTTTGCTATTGTGAATAGTGCTGCAATGAACATATACACGCATGTATCTTTATGGTAGACAATTTATATTCTTTTGAGTATACATCCAGTAATGGGATTGCTGGGTTGAATGGTAGTTCTGTTTTTAGTTCTTTGAGGAATCACCACATTGCTTTGCACAATGGTTGAACTAATTTATACTCCTACAAGCAGTGTATAAGCATTTTCTTTTTGCAGGAGGCTTTCAACTAGTTGTTGATTTCTTACATAGAGAATTTGTCCATGAATTGTTGCTAAATTAGTGTGTTTGGGCCAGATACAGTGGTTCACACCAGTAATCCAGCGTTTTGAGAGGCTGAGGTGGGAGGACAGCCTAAGTCCAGGAGTTTGAGACCAGCCTGGGCAACATAGTGAGACCTTGTCTCTACAAAAAAATAAAAAATAAAAAATAAAAGTTAACTGGGCATGGTGATGCATGCCTGTAGTCTCAGCTACTCAGGAAACTGAGATGGGAGGATCACTTGAGCCCAGGAGTTTGAGACCAGCCTGGGTGACATAGTGAGACCCTGTTTCTTAAAAAAAATTGGTGTGTTTTTTGGGGTAAGGAAGGTCCAAGGCTTTCTACTCCACCATGTTGTGACATAACTGCCTAGAATTCGGCCATTTCATCTAGGTTATCTACTTTGTTGGTGTATAATTGCTCATAGTGCTCTCTTATAAATCTTTTTATTTCCCTTTAAACCATTGAAACAATTTTTACCTTTAAAATTTTATTCTTACTATATACAAGGTGTAGAATATGATGTTCTGATACACGTATACATAGTTAAGAGTCATGCCAATTGACCTACTCATCATCTCACACAATTACATTTTTGTGTGTGTATATGTGGTAAGTCACCTAAAGTCTACTCTCTTAGCAAATTTCAGCATACAATTCATTATTATTAACTATAGACCTCATGCTGTAACTTAGACCTCTAGAATTATCCTACATAATTGCAACTTTGCACCATCTGACCAATCTCTCCTCAATTTTCCTTCACTCCCCACCTGCTTCTGATAGCCACCATTATACTCTCTGTTTCTATGTGTTTGACTTCTTTTTAGATGCTGCATATAAAAGAGATCATATAATACTTTTCACTCTGTGTATGGTAGAATCTCCTTTTTAAAGACTCAATAGTCATATATATGAACATACAATATGAGAATATTTACATATATAATATATATGTAATTTATATTACATATAATATGTATTTTTATTATTTATATAATAAATAAATATTTATATCTCACAATTTCTTTATCCAGTTATCTGTTGATGGACACTTAGGTTTTTCCCATATCTTGGCAATTGTGAACAATGCTGCAATGAATGTGGGAGTCCAGATATCTCTATGAGGTGCTGATTTCATTTCCTATGGTTATATACCCAGAAGAAGGATTGCTGGGTCATATGGTAGTTCTATTTTTAGTCTTTAAGGAACCTTTATTCGGTTGCCTAGGCTGGAGTGCAGTGGCACAATCTTGGCTCACTGCAACCTCCGCCTCCCAGGTTCAAACAATTCTTCTGCCCCAGCCTCCTGAGTAACTGGGATTACAGGCAAGTGCCATCACACCTGGCTAATTTTTGTATTTTTTAGTAGAGATGGGGTTTCACTATGTTGGCTAGGCTGGTCTCAAACCCCTGACCTCAAATGATCTGCCTGCCTTGGCCTTATTTTTTATACAGGCTTTACTAATTTACATTTCCAACAACAGTGTACAGGGGTTCACCAACACTTATTGTCTCGTCTTTGTGATAACATCCATCCTAACAGGTGTGAGGTCATATCTGGTGGTTTTGATTTGCATTCCCCTAATGATTAGTGACATTGAGTACCTTTGTATCTTTTCATATGCTTGTTGGCCATTTTTATGTCTTCTTTGGAGATATGTCTATTCAGGTCTTTTCCCCATATTTTGACTGAATTATAATTTTCTTTTTTGCTATTGAGTTGTTCGAGTTCCTTATACATTTTGGAAGTTAACTTCTTACCAGGTATATGGTTTGCAAATATTTTCTTCCAATCCATACGCTACTTTTTTTTTTTTTTAACTCATTCTTTTCCTTTACTATGGAGAGCTTTTTAGTTTGATGTGGACCCCATTTGTTCAATCTTGGTTTTGTTGCCTCTGCTTTTGGTTGTCCTATCCAGAAAACATATTGCCAAGACCAAGGCCCAGGAGATTCTTCCCTCTGTTTTCTTGTAGGAGTTTTATAGTTTCAAGTTATGCATCTGTATCTTTAACAAATTTTGAGTTGCTTTTTTGTGTGTAGTCAAAGATAATGGTCCAATTTTATTATTCTACATGTGGATATCCAGTTTCCCAACAGCAATTATTGAGGAGGCTGTCCTTTCTCCATTTTATCTTCTTGGTGCCCTTGTCAAAAAATAGTTTGCTATGCAGCCTCCAACTCCTGTGACCCCACATAATTCTTTTGCCTTTTTCTGCCATTGGAGGACACAGAAAAAGGATGGTTTTCTATTATCCAGGAAACAAGCCCTCACTAGACTCAAATGTGCCAGCTCCTTTATCTTGGATTCCTCAGTCTCCAGAACTGTGAGAAATAAATATTTGCTGTATAAATCACTCAATATGGGTGGTTTTTGTTATAGCAGCTGAATAGACTAAGACGAAGATTAATGTTAAGAAGTAGGGTGCTGCTGTAATTAATACCTAACAAAGTGGAAGCATCTTTGGAATTGGGTAACAGTAGAGGGTGGAAGAGTTTTTAAGGAGCATTTTAGCAATATGGATGTTAAGGGTGATTCTAGTTAGAGTGCAGAAAGAAAAGAGAAGAGCTAGAAGGAAAGCCTCAATCTTCTTACAGAATACTGTCAAGAAGAGCACTGGGCAGTGCTTACCAAAGCCAAGGAAAGACTCCAATTATATGGAGGATGGCAAAGGTCATCAAAATGCCAGCCACCAGGAACAGAAGACCCAACACTTCTGCCCACTGCAACTTGGTATCAGAGTCACCAAGGAAAACACAACACAATAAATTACTGGATGGAACAATACTTCACTCACACAGAGAAAAGACAGAGGAAGATCAGCTTTCATAGTATGCACTGGTCTGCCATGGCCAGTGGGTCACTCCAGTAGCTGACATGGGGCAATTGGCCTATGTATACCTTTCTTGTTCTACAGTAGAAGCACCCCTCTCCTCCCCTGTGCTGTCTGAAATGCTGAAAGCTGTAGCATGCTTTAGGGCCACTGAAATACTTCAGCAGAACAAAGGAGTGTACATTGAGCTTGAAACAGGGAAAGATAATCCCACACAAGGCAATATGCCTATCACAGAATGAATAGACCATTTATCTCTTGATAAGGAAATATTCCAGGCCCAAGGTCCATTATTTTGCAGATGAATGAGGGGTCAAAAAAGACTACATGCATAAATTATCCTTCCCAACGAATACCTAAGTATGATAAACTGAATGTTGGTAGAATCATGATGGTAAAGGCCATTCAGATTAGGTCTTGAAGGAAATAAGGAACATGTCATTGGAAAATGGAGGAAAAGTAATACTTGATATAATGTGACAAAGAATTTGGCAGAATTATGTTTGTGTCTTGGTGTTTTGTGGAAGGTAGAACTTATGAGCAATAAAATTGGATATTTAACTCAAGATATTTCTAAACAGAGGGTTAAAAGTGGGGCTTGGCTTTTCATGACTACTTTTGTCAAATTCAAGAAGAAATAAATGACTTAAAGACAGAGTTTTTAAGCAAAAAGAAAGCAGAACTTAAAGATTTGGAAAATCTTCCACCTAATCATACTGCAAAAAATTAGAACACAAACAGAGTGTCCAAGTGACTGTTTGATAAGGAAATTATTATAAATAAGCCATCTCAACACAAGTCAGATGCTATTCTTTAAGACAATGGAAAAATGACCCTGCAGGTGATTCAGAGATCATCAAGGCTGCCATTTCCATCATAGGCCACAGTGCATAGGCCCAGTGGCATGGTTGCTTCAACCTAGGTTTCAAAGGATGAGGCTGCCTGGAGCCACGGGTGTGGGACCCCAGACCAGGAGAGCTGTGGGGCTCTGGCAGATAAGTGTGTTGGGGATGGGGCTCAGGCAGAGAGCCACTGCAGGGCCCTCCTCTCAAGTAGTGACGGTGAGGTTGCCACTCCAATAGACCTGGAAGGCAGAGCATCTATTGCAAGAGGATTATTCTTCAGTCTTTAAGTTTACTATGAGAAGCAAGGAGGTGGCCCTCTATTAAACAGGAAGTGGGCCCTTACCAGACACTAAGTATACTGATGTCTTGATCTTGAACTCCCCAGACTACAGGCATATTTGTTGTATAGGCTACACAGCCTATGGTAATTTTGATACAGCTACATAAATGGACTAAGACAGACCCATTGGTTGTTTAGCAATGTGTTAATTTCCACATATATATGATTTTTAATTTTTTTTTCCTGTCATGGATTTCTAGTTTCATTTCATTATGATCAGAAGAGATATGTTGTGTGATTTCCATCTTTTAAAATATTTTAAGATTTGTTTTGTGACGTAACATGGTTTATACTGGAGAATGTTCCATGTGCTCTTGATAAAAATGACACCCTAACATCACAATTAAAAGAACTAGAGAAGTAAGAGCAAACACATTCAAAATCTAGCAGAAGGCAAGAAATAACTAAGATAAGAGCAGACTGAAGGAGATAGAGACACAAAAAACCCTCCAAAAAATCAATGAATCCAGGAGCTGGTTTTTTGAAAAGATCAATAAAATTGATAGACAACTAGCAAGACTAATAAAGAAGAAAAGAGAGAAGAATCAAATAGATGCAATAAAAAATGATAAAGGGGATATCATCACTGACCCCACAGAAATACAAACTACCATCAGAGAATACTACAAACACCTCTACGCAAATAAACTAGAAAACCTAGAAGAAATTGATAATTTCCTGGACACTTACACTCTCCCAAGACTAAACAAGGAAGAAGTTGAATCCCTGAATAGACCAACAGCAGGATCTGAAATTGAGGCAATAATTAATAGCCTACCAACCAAAAAAAGTCCAGGACCGGATAGATTCACAGACGAATTCTACCAGAGGTACAAGGAGGAGCTGGTACCATTCCTTCTGAAACTATTCCAATCAAAAGAAAAAGAGGGAATCCTCCCTAACTCATTTTAGGTGGCCAACATCATCCTGATACCAAAGCCTGGCAGAGACACAACAAAAAAAGAAAATTTTAGGCCAATATCCCTGATGAACATCGATGCAAAAAACCTCAATAAAATACTGGCAAACCGAATCCAGCAGCACATCAAAAAGCTTATCCACCATGATCAAGTGGGCTTCATCCCTGGGACGAAAGGCTGGTTCAACACACACAAATCAATAAACATAATCTAGCACATAAACAGAACCAAAGACAAAAACCACATGATTATCTCAATAGATGCAGAAAAGGTCTTTGACAAAATTCAACAGCCCTTCATGCTAAAAATCTCAATAAATTCGGTATTGATGGAACGTATCTCAAAATAATAAGAGCTATTTATGACAAACCCACAGCCAATATCATACTGAATGGACAAAAACTGGAAGCATTCCCTTTGAAAACTGGCACAAGACAGGGATGTCCTCTCTCACCACTCCTATTCAACACAGTGTTGGAAGTTCTGGCTAGGGCAATCAGGCAAGAGAAAGAAATCAAGGGTATTCAGTTAGGAAAAGAAGAAGTCAAATTGTCCCTGTTTGCAGATGACATGATTGTATATGTAGAAAACCCCATCATCTCAGCCCAAAATCTCCTTAAGCAGATAAGCAACTTCAGCAAAGTCTCAGGATACAAAATTAATGTGCAAAAATCACAAGCATTCTTATACACCAATACAGACAAACAGAGAGCCAAATCATGAATGAACTCCCATTCACAATTGCTTCAAAGAGAATAAAATAGCTAGGAATCCAACTTACAAGGGATGTAAAGGACCTCTTCAAGGAGAACTACAAACTACTGCTCAGTGAAATAAAAGAGGACACAAACAAATGGAAAAACATACCATGCTCGTGGATAGGAAGAATCAATATCATGAAAACAGCCACACTGCCCAAGGTAATTTATAGATTCAATGCCATCCCCATGAAGCTACCAATGACTTTCTTCACAGAATTGGAAAAAACTGTTTTAAAGTTCATATGGAACCAAAAAAGACCCCGCATTGCCAAGACAATCCTAAGCCAAAAGAACAAAGCTGGAGGCATCACGCTACCTGACTTCAAACTATACTACAAGGCTACAGTAACCAAAACAGCATGGTACTGGTACCAAAACAGAGATACAGACCAATGGAACAGAACAGAGCCTTCAGAAATAATACCACACATCTACAGCCATCTGATCTTTGACAAACCTGACAAAAACAAGAAATGGGGAAAGGATTCCCTATTTAATAAATGGTGCTGGGAAAATTGGCTAGCCGTAAGTAGAAAGCTGAAACTGGATCCTTTCCTTACTCCTTATATGAAAATTAATTCAAGATGGATTAGAGACTTAAATGTTAGACCCAAAACCATAAAAACCCTAGAAGAAAACCCAGGTAATATCCTTCAGGACATAGGCATGGGCAAGGACTTCATGTCTAAAACACCAAAACCAACAGCAACAAAAGCCAAAATTGACAAATGGGATCTAATTAAACGAAAGAGCTTCTGCACAGCAAAAGAAACTACCATCAGAGTGAACAGGCAGCCTACAGAATGGGAGAACATTTTTGCAATCTACTCATCTGACAAAGGGCTAATATCCAGAACCTACAAAGAACTCAAACAAATTTACAAGAAAAAAACAAACAACCCCATCAAAAAGTGGGCAAAGGATATGAACAGACACTTCTCAAAAGAAGACATTCATACAGCCAACAGACACATGAAAAAATGCTCATCATCACTGGCCATCAGAGAAATGCAAATCAAAACCACAATGAGATACCATCTCACACCAGTTAGAATGGCGATCATTAAAAAGTCAGGAAACAACAGACGCTGGAGAGGATGTGGAGAAATAGGAACACTTTTACACTGTTGGTGGGATTGTAAACTAGTTCAACCATTATGGAAAACAATATGGAGATTCCTCAAGGATCTACAACTAGAAGTACAATATGACCCAGCCATCCCATTACTGGGTATATACCCAGAGGATTATAAATCATGCTGCTATAAAGACATATGCACACGTATGTTCATTGTGGCACTATTCACAATAGCAAAGACTTGGAATCAACCCAAATGTCCATCAGTGACAGACTGGATTAAGAAAATGTGGCACATATACACCATGGGATACTATGTAGCCATAAAAAAGGATGAGTTTGTGTCCTTTGTAGGGACATGGATGCAGCTGGAAACCATCATTCTGAGCAAACTATTGCAAGAACAGAAAACCAAATACCACATGTTCTCACTCATAGGTGGGAATTGAAAAATGAGATCACTTGGACACAAGAAGGGGAGCCTCACACACTGGGTCCTATTGTGGGGAGGGGGGAAGGAGGAGGGTTAGCATTAGGAGATATACCTAACTTAAATGACGAGTTAATGGGTGTAGCACACCAACATGGCACATGTATACATATGTAACAAACCTGCACGTTGTGCACATGTACCCTAGAACTTAAAGTACTAAAAAAAAAAAAAAAGAATTACAAACCAAAAATATAATAATACTGGTTTGTATATTTTTTCATGTATTTACCTTTACCAGAGAACTTCCTAGTTCCATATGGCTTTAAGTTACTGTCTAGTGTTCTTTCATTTTAACTTAAAAGACTTTCTTTAGCATTACTTATAGGGCAGGTCTAGTGGTAATGAATTTTCTGAGTTTTTGTTTAACTAAGAAAGTCTTAATTTTTCCCTCATTCGTGAAGGACTGTTTTGCCAGATGCAGTATTCCAGATTGACAGTACTTTTTTTTCTTTCAGCATGTTGACTATATCATCCCACTGCTTTCTGGACTTCAAGATTTCTGCTCAGAAACCTGATGATAATCTCATTGTGGATCCTTTGTATGTGACAAATTGCTTTTCTCTTACTGCTTTAAAGATTTTTCTCTTTGTCTTTGGTTTTCAACAGTTTGATTATAAAGTATCTGAGCAGGAGTGTCTTTGGATTTATTCTACATGAACTTTGTTGAGCTACTTGGACTTGGAAATGCATGTATTTTCTCCAATTTGTAAAGGTTTTGGTCATTATTTCTTTAAATAATCTCATTGCTCCTTTCTTTCTCTCCTCTCTCTTTAGGACTCCCATAATGCATCCTTTTGTAAGATTGATTTTTTAACTCCATTGGTCCCTTAGGTGCTGTTCATTTTTTTTTAGTTTTCTTTCTATTCTTCAGACTGGATCATCTCAACTAATCTATTCCTGAGTTCACAGATTCTTTCTCCTGCCTGATAAAATCTGCTGCTGAGCCTGACTAGTAAAATTTTCATTTATTGCACTTTTCAATTACAGAATATTTAATTGATTCTTTTTAAAACATAATTTTCATCTATTTATTGATATTCTCTTTTGTTTTGGACATCATTCTGTGCTTCCTTTATTTCTAGACATGGAGTCCTTTAGCTCTTTGAATATATTTAAAATAGTCAATTTTAAGGTCCTTCTCTAGCAATTTCTACGTCTCGGCTTCCTTGGGGACAATTTCTATGAATTCTTTTCATTCTGTATATGGGCTATTCTCTTGCTGAGAAGTTGACATTTTGAATCCTATAATGAAGTATCTCTGCATATCTGATTGTCTCTTTTCCTTATGATTTGTTATTGTTGAAAGATTGTCATTTTTGTTTAGTGAATTTTCCAAACTAATTTTTTAAAGTGTATATTCTTTTTGTGGGTGGTCATTGAGTCTTTGTTCTGTTAATGGGGAGTGAATGATTTGACAGAGATTTCCTTAAATTTCTAGAACAAAAATACCTAGTCTTTGCAGAGTTGTTTCATGTATGCTTTGGGACAAATCTACAGCACTCTGCCAGGCAACTGACACTTCTGTTTCGAAGTCAGGATAGGTAAAAGGCTTGGACCTTCTCAGGTCTTTCTTGAGCATATACACAATCCTTGACATATGTGTGACCTTCTAGATTTCCAGGAATATGTCAAAGCTTTCCAAAGCCCTTATTCCCCAAAGCATCACATTCTCAAGCCTTTTACTTCAAGCTTTTTGTTTAGTCTATTGCTTGCCCTGACTGTTTATCATTGCCTCAGGCAGGGTGACTAAAACATTTGCTTTGTACAGATGCTTCTCAATTTATGATGGGGTTATGTTCTGACAAACCTATTGTAAGTTGAAAATATCATAAACCAAAAATTTATTTAATACACCTAACCTACTGAACATTATAGCTTAGCCTGGGCTACTTTAAATATGTTTAGAACACTTATATTAGCTTGTGGTTGGGCAAAATCATCTAACACAAAGCCTACTTTGTAATACAGTGTGAATATCTCATGTAATTTATTGAATACTATACTGAAAATGAAAAACAGAACAGGTGTATAGGAGATCAAAGTAGAGTTTCTACTGAATGTGTATTGATTTTGCACCATCATAAAGGAAAAAAAATTCTACTGAACCACCTTAAGTTGGATACGGTCTGCAAATGTTTTCAACAAATGCCCTCTACAGTGTGTTTAGCATTGGATGAGTTCCAAATTAGTGAGGTAAAGTCAAACCCATTGAACTAGTTTTCCAGGCAACCACCAGATAGACTAAAACAAAACTTTACAATTCTTTGTAAATTAACGAGCTCTTCTGTGTTTTCTCTGGTGCTAGAAGTGTGTGTGGTTATTTTCAAGACAGCAAGGGAGGGTATTACAGTAAGGTAAAACATCACAAAGCTTATTATTCATATTGAGATTCAGTCTTTTTTTCCTGAATGAGCACTTCCCAGGTTGCTGTAAGTTTTTGGTTAGTTTTCATAGCTCTGGTTTTTTCCCCCATTTTTCCCCACTGTTTTTATGAAAGAGGCGATTTCAGAGTTCCTTACTTGCCATTTTTGCTGACATACAGGAGCTTTTATTTTTAATTCAGCAAATTATTATTCTGTGCAGTATTCGAATTAAATTGAGAATGCCTGTAATTGTAATATCTAAATTTGATAAAATGTTCAACAAAATCATAATTAGGATCTTATTAGATGAGTTTTGGCTTATAAAATATTTTTTGAAGAAAATTATCCTGAATGATACAAAGAGGACAAGACTTATAAAAATATTTGCCTGAAATATTTACACATTTCAAAAGAAAAAATTTAGAATTGACAGTATCTTTCTTTTCAGAAAAATTTGTCTGAGTTTACTGGGTAAATCACCACTTGTAGAGAGCATATTTTCTCAGTTAAAAATTTGATCTAAAGAGAGGAATAAATTAAAACCATTAAAAAAATTTAAAGACAGGGTCTTGCTCTGTTGTGTAGGTTGGGGTTCAGTGGTGCGATCACAGTTCTCAGCAGCTTCAAACTCTTGGGCTCAAGCAATCCTTCCACCTCAGCTTCTGGAGTAGCTAGAATTCAGGTGCATGCCACCACATTTGGCTAATTATTATTATTATTTTTGTAGAAACAGGATCTTGCTATGTTGCCTAGGCTGGTCTTGAACTCCTGGCCTCAAGTAATCCTCTTGCCTCAGTCTCCCAAAGTACTGGGATTAGATGCATGAGCCACAGTGTCTGGCCAGGAGTTAATTAAAGGTGTCAGAAATTTCAAATCTCTTAACTGCATAATTCAACTTTATAAAAATTGCAGGTAATTTTTAATGAAAGTGTTGACAGTAGTATAACCTACTTGAAAAAGATACATTTCTTAGGTTACACAGTATATTAGTTTTCAAGGGCTCCTGTAGCAAATTACTACAAACTGGGTGACTTTGAAAAAAACTGAGAAATTTATTCTTTCATAGATGTGGAGGCTAGAAGTCTAAGATTAAAGTATTGGCAGGGCCATGTTTCCTCTGAAGTCTCTGGAAAAGAATCCTGATGGTTTCTTCTAGCTTATAGTGGTTGCTTGCAGTCTTTGGGTTTCCATAGCTAGTAGGTGCACCACTCCAATCTCTATCTCCATCTCCAAATGGCCATATCCCCTGTACATCTATGTCTCTATATCCAGATTTCCCTGTTTGTATAAGATAACAATGTAACACTAATCATATTGAACTGAGGGCTTACTTTGGTCCAGCATGACCTCACATTAACTGGATTACATCTACAAAGACTCTATTTCCACATAAGGTCACACATTTAGAGAATCTGGGTAGATAGGAATTTTTGGAAAACATAATTCAGCCAGTGCACATGACATTAGAAACAAACATCAGCTGAGAAAATTGTTAAATATATAAATATATATCAAGAACATTTATTCTGTTTATGTCATCTTTAATGTTTAGGTCATCAATAAAGAGGGTTAACTTTTTATTAAAGTTTAAATTTAAATTTTATTTTACTTTAAGTTCTGGGATACATGTGCAGAACATGCAGGTTTGTTATATAGATAAACGTGTGCCATGGTGGTTTGCTGCACCTATCAACCTGCCACCTAGTTATTAGGCCCTGCATGCATTAGCTATTTGTCCTCGTCTCTCCACCCTCGACATGCCTCAGTGTGTGTTGTTTCCCTCCCTGTGTCTATGTGTTCTCATTGTTCAACTCTCACTTATGAGTGAGAACATGCAGTATTTGGTTTTCTGTTCCTCTATTAGTTTGCTGAGGATAATGGCTTCCAGCTTCATCCATGTGTCTGCAAAGGCCATGATCTCATTCCTTTTTATGACTGTATAGTATTCCATGATGTATATGCACCACAATTTCTTTATCCAGTTTATCATTGATAGGCATTTGGGTTGATTCCATGTCTTTGCTATGGTAAACAGTGCTGCAGTAAACATATGTGTGTTATGTATCTTTATTTTATTTTTGGAGATGGAGTCTATCTCTGTCACCCAGGCTGGGGTGCAGTGGCACAATCTTGGCTCACTGCACCCTTCACCTCCCAAGTTCAATCAATTCTCCTGCCTCAGGCTCCCAAGAAGCTGGGTCTACAGGTGCGTGCCACCTTGCCCTGGTAACTCTTTGTACTTTTAGTGGAAATGGGGGTTTCATCATGTTGGCCAGGCTAGT
This sequence comes from Theropithecus gelada, assembly GCF_003255815.1. Taxonomy (NCBI): domain Eukaryota; kingdom Metazoa; phylum Chordata; class Mammalia; order Primates; family Cercopithecidae; genus Theropithecus; species Theropithecus gelada. The sequence continues at coordinate 127,456,736 of NC_037673.1, read as the reverse complement.
CTCGAACTCCCGACCTCAGGTGAACTGCCATCCTCAGCCTCCCAAAGTGCTGGGATTACAGGCATGAGCCACCATGCCCGGCCCTTGCATGTATCTTTATAGTAGAATGATTTCTATTCCTTTGGGTATATACTCAGTAATGGGATTGCTGGATCAAATGGTATTTCTGGTTCTAGATCCTTGAGGAATCACCACACTGTCTTCTACAATGGTTGAACGAATTTACATTCCACCAGTTTAAAAACATTCCTATTTCTCCACAGCCTTGCCAGCATCTGTTGTTTCTTGACTTTGTAATAATCACCATTCTCACCGGCATAAGATGGTATCCCATTGTTGTTTTGATTTGCATTTCTCTAATGATCAGTGATGTTGAGCTTTTTTCATACTTTTTTGGACACATAAATGTCTTCTTTTGAGAAGTGTCTGTTTCCTTCGCCCACCTTTTGATGGTTTTTTTTTCTTGTAAATGTGCTTAAGTTCCTTGTAAATTCTGGATAGTAAACCTTTGTCAGATGAGTTGATTGCAAAAATTTTCTCCCATTCTGTAGGTTGCCAGTTCACTATGATGATAGTTTCTTTTGTTGTGTAGAAGCTCTTTAGTTTAATTAGATCTCATTTGTCAATTTTTGCTTTTGTTGCAATTGCTTTTGGTGATTTCATCATAAAATCTTTGCCCATGTTTGTGTCCTGAATTGTATTGCCTAGATTTTCTTCTAGTGTTTTTGTGGTTTTGGGTTTTACGTTTAAGTCTTTAATCCATCTTGAGTTAATTTTTGTATAAGGTGTAAGGAAGGGGTCCAGTTTTAGTTTTCTGCATATGGTTGGCCAGTTTTCCCACCATCATTTATTAAATAGGAAATCCTTTCCCCATTGCTTGTTTCTGTCAGGTTTGTCAAAGATCAGATGGTTGTAGATGTGTGCTGTTATTTCTGAGGTCTCTATTCTGTTCTATTGGTCTATATGTCTGTTTTGGTACCAGTACCATGCTGTTTTGCTTACTGTAGCCTATAGTTTGAAGTTAGGTAGCATGATGCCTCCAGCTTTGTTATTTTTGCTTAGGATCGACTTGGCTATATGGGCTCTTTTTTGGTTCAATATGAATTTTAAAGTGATTTTTTCTAATTCTGTGAAGATTGTCAATGGTAGTTTGATGGGAATAGCATTGAAACTATACATTACTTTGGGCAGTGATATGGTTTGGCTGTGCCTCCACTCAATCTCAACTTGAATTGTATCTCCCACAATTCCCAAGTGTTGTGGGAGGGACCCTGGGGAGGCAATTGAATCATGGGGGCTGGTCTTTCCCATGCTCTTCTCATGATAGTAAATAAGTCTCATGAGATCTAATAGGTTTATCAGAGGTTTCCACTTTTGCTTCTTCCCCATTTTTCTCTTGCCACCACCATGTCAGAAGTGCCTTTTGCCTCCCGCCATGATTTTGAGGCCTCCCCAGCATGTGGAACTGTAAGTCCAATTAAACCTCTTTTTCTTCCCAGTCTTGGGTATGCCTTTATCAGCAGTGTGAAAACAAACTAATACAGTAAATTGGTACCAGTAGAGTGGGGTGCTGCTGAAAACTACCTGAAAACGTGGAAGTGACTTTGGAACTGGGTAATAGGCAGAGGCTAGAACAGTTTGGAGGGCTCAAAAGAAGACAGGAAAATGTGGGAAAGTTTGGAACTTCCTAGAGAGTTGTTGAATGGCTTTGCCCAAAATGCTGATAGCAATATGGACAATAAAGTCCAAGCTGAGGTGGTCTCACATGGAAATGAGGAACTTTTTGCTAACTGGAGCAAATGTGACTCTTGTTATGTTTTAGCAAAGAGACTGGTGGCATTTTGCTCCTGCCCTAGAGATCTGTGGAATTTTAAACTTGAAAGAGACGATTTAGGATATCTGGCAGAAAAAAGTCCTAAGCAGCAAAGCATTCAAGAGGTGATTTTGGGTGCTGTTAAAAGCATTCAGTTTTAAAAGGGAAACAGAGAATAAAAGTTTGGTAAATTTGCAGGCTGACATTGTGATAGAAAAGAAAAACCCATTTTCTCTGGAGAAATTCAAGTCAGCTGCAGAAATTTGAATAACTGACAAGGAGCCTAATGTTAATCCCCAAGACCGTGGGGAAATCATCTCCAGGCCATGTCAAAGATGTTCACAGCAGCCCCTCCCATCACAGGCCTGGAGGCCCAGGAGGAAAAAGTGGTTTAGTGGACTGGGCCCAGGGGCCCTCTGCTGTGTGCAGCCTAGGGATTTGGTGCCTGGTGTCCCAGCTGCTCCAGCTGTGGCTGAAAGGGGCAAATATACAGCTCCAGCTGTGGCTTCAGAGGGTGCAAGACCCAAGCCTTGGCAGCTTCTATGTGGTGTTGAGCCCATAGGTGCACAGAAATCAAGAACTGAGGTTTGGGAACCTCTGCCTAGATTTCAGGAGATGTATGGAAACACTGGATTCCCAGGCAAAAGTTTGCTGCAGGGGCGGGGTCCTCATGGAGAACCTCTGCTAGAGCAGTGCAGGAGGAAAATGTGGGATCAGAGCCCCCACACAGAGTCCCTACTGGCACTTTGCCCTAGTGGAGCTGTGAGTGGAGGGCCACCCTCCTCCAGACCCCAGAATGGTAGATCCACTGACAGCTTGCACTGTGTACCTGGAAAAGCCACAGACACTCAATGCCAGCCAGGGAAATCAGCCAGGAGGGAGACTATACCCTGCAGAGTCACAGGAGCAGAACTGCCCAAGACCATGGGAACCCACCTTTGTATCAATGTGACCTAGATGTGAGACCTGGAGTCAAAGGAGATTGCTTTGAAACTTTAAAATTTGATGGCCCCGCTGGATTTTGGACTTGATGGGCCCTGTAACCTCTTTGCTTTGGCCAATTTCTCCCATTTGCAATGGCTGTATTTACCCAATACCTGTACCTCTACTGTATCTAGGAAGTAACTAGCTTGCTTTTGATTTTACAGGCTTATAGGTGGAAGGGGCTTGCCTTGTCTCACATGAGACTTTGGACTGTGGACTCTTGGGTTAATGCTGAAATGGGACTGTTGGGAAGGGATATTGTTTTTGAAGTGTGAAGACATAAGATTTGGAGGGGCCAGGAGTGGAATGATATGGTTTGTCTGTGCCCCAACCCAAATCTCAACTTGAATTGTTTGATTCAAGGCCTCACGTATTGTACTGTATGATTCGGAGGCCTCCCCAGCCATGTGGAAATGTAAGTTCAATTAAACTTCTTTTTCTTCCCAGTCTCACATATGTCTTTATCAGCAGCGTGAAAATGGACTAATTCAGGCAGTACAGCCATTTTCATGATATTGATTCTCCCTATCCGTGAGGATGGAATGCTCCTTCATTTGTTTCTTATTTCCTTGAGCAGTGGTTTGTAGTCCTCCTTGAAGAGGTCCTTCATGTCCCTTGTTAGCTGTATTCCTAAGTTTATTCTCTTTGTAGTAATTGTGAATATGAGTTCATTCATTATTTGGCTCTATGGTTGTCTATTGTGGGTATATAGGAATGCTTGATTTTTGTACATTGATTTTGTATCCTGAGACTTTGCTGGAGTTGCTGATCAGCTTAAGGAGCTTTTGGGCTGAGATGATTGGGTTTTCTAAATATAGGATCATGTTATCTGCAAACAGACAATTTGACATCCTCTTTTCCTAATCGAATACCCTTTATTTCTTTCTCCTGCCTGATTGCCCTGGCCAGAACTTCCAACACTATGTTGAATTGGAGTGGTGAGAGAGGGCATCCTTGTCTTGTGCCCATTTTCAAAGGGAATGCTTCCAGCTTTTGCCCATTCAGGTATGATATTGGCTGTGGGTTTGTCATAAATAGCTCTTATTATTTTGAGATATGTCCCATCAATACCTAGTTTATTCAGAATTTTTAACATGAAGAGATGTTGAATTTTATTGAAGGCCCTTTTCTGCCTCTATTGAGATAATCAAGTGGTTTTTGTCATTGGTCCTGTTTATGTGATGGATTATGTTTACTGATTTGCCTATGTTGAAACAGCCTTGCATTCCAGGGATGAATCCAACTTGATTGTGGTGGATAAGCTTTTTGATGTGCTGCTGGATTTGGTTTGCCTGTATTTTTTTGAGGATTTTTGCGTCGATGTTCATCAGGAATATTGGCTTGAATTTTTCTCTTTTTTTGTTTTGTTTCTGCAAGGTTTGGTGTCAGGATGATGCTGGCCTCATAAAATGAGTTAAGGAGGAGTCCCTTCTTTTCAAGTGTTTGGAATAGTTTCAGAAAGGTACCAGTTCCTCTCTGTGCCTCTGGTAAATTTGGTTACGTATCCATCTGGTCCTGGGCCCTTTTTTGGTTGGTAGGCTATTAATTACTGCCTCAATTTCAGAAATTGTTATTGGTCTATTCAAGGATTCATCTTCTTCCTGGTTTAGTCTTGGGAGGGTGTACATGTCCAGGAATTTATCCATTTCTTCTAGATTTTCTAGTTTATTTGCATAGAGGTGTTTATAGTATTCTCTGATGGTAGTTTGTATTTCTGTGGTGTCAATGGTGATATCCCCTTTATCATTTTTTATTACGTCTATTTGATTCTTCTCTCTCTTCTACTTTATTAGTCTAGCTTGTGGTCTATTTTATTTTTTTCAAAAAACCAGCTCCTGTATTCATTGATTTTTTTGAAGGTTTGTTTTGTCTCTCTCTCCTTCAATTCTGCTCTGATCTTATTTCTTGTCTTCTGCTAACTTTTGGATTTATTTGCTCTTGCTTCTCTAGTTCTTTTAGTAGTGATGTCAGGGTGTCTATTTGAGATCTTTCTAGCTTTCTGATATGGGCATATAGTGCTGTAAATTTCCCTCTTAACATTGCTTTAGCTGCATCCTAGGAATTCTGGTACATTGTCTCTTTGTACTTATTGGTTTCAAAGAACTTTTTGATTTCTGCCTCCATTTTGTTATTTACCCAGGAGTCATTCAGGAGGTTAATTTCCATGTAGTGTGATTTTGAGTGAGTTTCTAAATCCTGAGTTCTAATTTGGATTTTTTCTTCTTTTGGCTATTATGAATAATGTTGCTATGAATACTCATGTACAAGTTTTCATATAGACATATGTTTTCATTTCTCTTTGGAATCCATCTAGAAGTGAAGTTGCTGGATCATATGGCAACTTGATGTTTAACTTTCTGAGAAGTAGCCAAACTGTTTTCCAGTAGCTGCATCATTTCACATTCCTACCAGCAACATATGAGGGTTCCAAGTTCTCCACATCCTTGCTAACATTTGTTATTTGTTTAAACACATTGTTGTTTAAAAACATTATTGCCATCCTTGTGGGTGTGGAGTAGTGTCTCATGGTTTTGATTTGCATTTCTTAATGGCAAATGATGTTGAGTATCTTTTCATGTGCTTATTGGCTATTTATGTATCTTTTTTGGAAAAGTGTCTATTCAAATCATTTGATCATTTTAACAGTAGGGTTTTTTTTTTAGTTTTTTTTATTATTGAGTTGTAATTTTTAAAATATATTCTTAATACAAGTCTCTTATCAGCTGTATGATTTAGAAATATTTTCTGCCATCCTGTGGATTGACTTCCCACTTTCTTGCGAATGGTTTTTAGCAAAATTATTTTATTGTTCAATATAACAATTTGTTAGTCAATAAACCTTCCAAAATGTACTGTGATAAAACAGAACAGCAATGATACCTCTATGTGTAGCTTCATGTTACCCTTAGGAGTTTACAGTGGGATAGCAGAGGGGAGAGTATTGCTTCATGTGCATGCTCATTTGCAGAATGTTCAGATGTTTAACTAAAGTATGAGCCTCCTATTTGTCTTACATTTCACTGGACTTCATAGTTGAAACAGAGAATACTTTGGAACTGGTGGTAGTTTTTCACTTATAGGAATGAAAACTCTTAAGCAAATATAGGAAGGAAAAGAGGCTACTGTGAACGATGCAGGCAATTCCCTTTGTGGATATGCAATTGAACATGAGGCACATGGACAAAAAGCAAAAAATGCCGAGCTCATTGCAAATGTTCAATAAATGACAGCTGGGTGAATAAATGAATCAATGAGAGTGTGTGAGGTGAATGTCTTGGCATCCTAGGTTTCTACTTTCTGCAACATCATGACCTCGATTGTGCCTATCTAGGTCACTGTGTACTGTGTAAGGTTTGTGTGTACTTGGGGAAGAAAACATATTTCTAAGGCAACCTGGATTATCATAAATAAGTAAATTGCCCAACTATTATGCAGAATGAAAACTTTATATTCTGAAAACTTCATTCTGGGCACTTAAAATTTTTGCCCTTTTATAAAATGAGCTGCTTAGTAGTTAATGCAAATTAAAGACTTGCTTGATGTTCAATATCTAGAAATGGCACAATTTAGGACAACCTAGGAGCAAGATGCTTAAAGCCGGTATATGGTCTATGTGAGGTCTCATAGCTATTTTGGAGACAAACTAGTGACACTGGTGCAGTTGGGATGACAGTGACTGAGATTATGTTAATTAGAGGGATCAAACAATTATTTTCTGTGCATATTCTTAAGCATGATGCTTTCAATGAACAAAACCTTCATTGGTAATAAATAAGGAAAGTGGACCCAGTACATTACATTTTGTCTTAGTCCATTTGGACTGCTATTACAAAATACCATAGTCTGGGTGGCTTATAAACAACAAAAAATTCTTTCTCCCTAGTTCTAGAGGCTGGGAAGTTCAAGATCAAGGTGCCATCATGACTGGGTTCTGCTGAAGGCCCTTTTCTGGGTTGCAGACTGATGACTTTTTGCTATGTCCTCACATGGTAGAAAGGGCAAGGCAGCTCTCTGAGGTCTCTCTTTATTTATTTTTTTTTGAGACAGAGTTTCGCTTTGTTGCCCAGGCTGGAGTGCAGTGGTGCAATCTGAGCTCACTGCAAGCTCTGCCTCCCGGGTTCACACCATTCTCCTGCCTCAGCCTCCCGAGGAGTTGGGACTACAGGTGTCTGCCACCACATCTGGCTAATTTTTTGTATTTTTTAGTAGAGAAGGGATTTCACTGTCTTATCCAGGATGGTCTCAATCTCCTGACCTCGTGATTCGCCCGCCTCCGCCTCCCAAAATGCTGGGATTACAGGTGTGAGCTATCGTGCCCAACCTCTGAAGCCTCTTTTTTTTTTTTTTTTAAATAACTGTTTTAATAATAATTTTAAATTGAGAATTAAAAAATTATATGTATTTATGGTATACAATGTGGTGTTTTCATGTATGTATACACTGTGGAATGGTTAAACCAAGCTATTAACATATGAATCACCTCACATGCTTATCATTTTCTTGTTGCAAGAACATTTAAAATCTACACTTAGCAATTTTTACGTGTACATTATTATTAACTATAGTCACTGTGCTGTATAATAGACCTCCAGAACTTAATTCCTCCTAAGTGAAACTTTGTGCCCTTCAATCAACATTTCCCCATTCCACACCCCCCTCTCCAGCTCCTGGCAACCACTGTTTTACTCTCTGCTTTTGTGAGTTTGACTTTTTTAGATTCCACACAAAAGTGAGATCATGCAGTGTTTTCCTTTCTGTGCCTTGTTTATTTCACTTAGCATAATGTCTTTCAGGTCTATCTATATTATAACAAATGACAGGTTTCCCTTCTTTTTAAAGGCTGAATAGTATTCCATTGTGTGTGTGTATATATATACATATATCACATTTTCTTTATCCATTCATCCATTCATGGACATTTAGGTTGAGTCCATATCTTGGCTATTGTGAATAATGCTGCAGTCAATGTGAGAGTGCAGATATCTCTTTGATATCCTGGTTTAATTTCCTTTGGATGAATAGCCAGAAGTGGGATTGCTGGATAATATAGGAGTTCCATATTTAATTTTTGGGGGGAACTTTCTTAATGTTTTCCATAAAGGCTGTACTAATTTATGTTTCCACCAACAGTATACAAGGGTTTTCTTTTTCCATAAACTTTCTAACATTTGTTATCTTTTGTGTTTTTGATAATAGCCTGAGTCCTCTTAATGGCACTAATCCCATTCATGAAGACTCTGTCTTCACGACCTAATTACTTCCCAAAGGCCCTACCTTTTAAGACCATCACGTTGATCATTAGGCTTCAACATATGAATTTTGGAGAGAGACACAACAGGGCATAGCAATTCATTTCTTGAATCTTTTATGTTCTGTAGCAAATGCCCCTTGGAACATAGGATTCACAGAATAGCACCGTATAAACGTCTCTTATAAAAATCATCTCTTACTTCTAGTGAATCTTAGTTGACACATACTTATGATACTGAAATACGTTGAGACATTGATGTTACAATGTAAGAATAATTGTCTTTTGGGGGTTTGGTATCCTTCTGAAACCGATATGAGCAAAATGAATAACAGGGTGATACTTATTTGCCTTTAAGGTCATTTCTCACATTGGGAGGCCGAGACGGGCGGATCACGAGGTCAGGAGATCAAGATCATCCTGGCTAACACGGTGAAACCCCGTCTCTACTAAAAAATACAAAAAACTAGCCGGGCGAGGTGGCGGGTGCCTGTAGTCCCAGCTACTTGCGAGGCTGAGGCAGGAGAATGGCGTAAACCTGGGAAGCAGAGCTTGCAGTGAGCTGAGATCTGGCCACTGCACACCAGCCTGGGTGACAGAGCGAGACTCCGTCTCAAAAAAAAAAAAAAAAAAAAAGATAATTTCTTACCACTTTTCTCAAAACATGAGATTGCATTCGATACAGGTCATGGTTCTATTGATTGCTTGATCATAGACCAAGCTAGGATAAGGGTGCAACCTGATCATTAGCCATCTAACCAGTCGATGGCATTCCTTAGCATGCCTGATGTAGAACAAAACAATTCTAGCTCTTAATTCTGTAGGAGCTTTGCTCTGAAAATACCTTGGGACAGAAAGACATGAGGCCAAGACTAAGATAAAAATTGAGGAAGTAATGGGCCTTTGGGGCAAATTAATGTGGCCATGCCAATGAACTGAATTCGTCTTTCCCTGATTTTAATGGGTCCTGAAGAACCGCTGCAGTGGTGTTTGTTGTTGTTGTATTAAACCAGAGCCATTAAGATATCAGGCCAATAAAATGTCACCTAATTAATTTGCCTGGATGTGGCTATGAACTTATTTGAAATCAAATAAAGAATTATTGCATTGAACTGAATTGTGTACATTAGGAGATTTAAAATGTTATTACAAAAATATCTTTTATTATGTATAGTTTGTTGCATAATGGTTTTCAATTTATCGCATTAGCCTTCTTTTTTGTGATTGCAGGAAAGAGGCATGCCAGTTAAGAAAGGCATAGCTTTCAATCTTTCAACTGAAAATTTGAATTGAAACCTACACATTTTTCAATTGAAACCTTCAGATTTTGGAACTGTTTACTGCAAAATAGTCATAGTGTTATAGTTGTATTTAGATGTGTATGAAAACACATGTAAATATTAGCTGCATTATTCAATACTATTAAGGAAATAGTCTTTTTTTCTTCTCAGGTAATGTGGGATAAAATTTAGTGCTGCATATAAACATATCAGAATGGTAGCAGAAAAAGGCTTGGAGTTCATGGTTAATTTATTCTTGAAAATAGTTTTTTCCCCCATTTTCAATTGAGGTAAAGATAATATAAAGTGAAATGCTCAGATGTTACATGTACCATTTGATCTTCTTTGATGAATGCATATCAATAAACAGAACATTTCCATCTTGGAAAATTCCTTTCACCCTTTCCCAGTCAACCTCCTCAGGAGCAAAAACTGATTTCTATCCCCAAAGATTAGTTTTGCTTATTCTAGAATTCATATAGTCTAGCTGGAATCATACAGATATACTGTTTTTTGTTTGTTTGCTTATTTCATTAAGCATAATAGTTTCATAATGTTTCCTTTTTTTTTTTTTTTTGAGATAGATTCTCGCTGTTACCCAGCGTTGAGTGCAGTGGCATGATCTCAGTTCACTGCAACCTCCACCTACCTCCTGGGTTCAGGCGATTCTCATGCTTCAGCCTCCCAAGTAGCTGGGATTACAGGCATGTACCACCACATCCAGCTAATTTTTGTATTTTTAGGAGAGACAGGGTTTCACCATGTTGGCCAGGCTGGTCTTGAATTCCTGGCCTCAAGTAATCCACCTGCCTCAGCCTCCCAAAATGCTGGGATTACAGGTGTGAGCAACTGCACTCGGCTTACCCATGTTTTAATGCATGTCAGTAATTCATGCCATTTCATTGCTGAGAAGTATCCCATTATATGAGTGTACCACAGTTGTTTGTAAAAAGTACATTTACTTGGCGATGATCATCTGTTCAAAAACTCAAAATCTCAAAAACTTCAGTTTTTGGCTATTAATAAAGCTGCTGTGAACATTCATGTACAAGTGATTTTGTGCATATATGCTTTCATTTCTCTTGGGTAAATAGGAGTGGAACGGTCAGAAGGAAAATATGAGTGCTGGATCATTGGGTAAATTTATGTTAAACATTTTAAGAAAATGACAAATGATTTTTTAAAGTTGTTGTAGCATTTTATACTTCACTAGCAATGCATGAGAGTTCCAGTTGCTCCATGTCCTTTTCAACATTTGGCACTTTTTCTTTTTTCATTTTAGCCAATCTAGTGAGCATGTAGTGATATCTCATTATGGTTTTAACTTGAATTTCTCTGATGACAAATGATATTGAACACTTTTTCTACAAATTATTGGTCACACAACATTTACATATCTTTTTTGTGAAGTGTTTAAGTGTTTTAATTTTTAAATTGGGTTGTTTGTCTTTTTGTTAGGTGATACAGATGTTCTGTGTATATTCTGCTTTAAATACTTTGTCAGTTTTATGTATTATGAATATTGTCTCCCACAGACATGGTTTTGTATTTATTTCTTGATGGTGTTTTGTGAAGAGCAAAAATTTTTAGGTTTTAGATATAATTTTGATAAATTATAAAATAAATTCTTTTTCTATTATGATTTGTAGTTTCTGTGTACTTGCCAAGAAACCTGTGCCTACCCCAAGCTTTTAAAGTTTTCCTCCTATATTTTCTTCTAATAGCTTTATTGTTGTAGTGTTTGTATATGAGTCTATTATCAATCTTTGATTTGGAGTATGGTGTGTAGTAGGTATCAAAATTGTTTTATTCCAAAGGGAAATTCAGTTGTTCTGTACCATTTATTAAAGCAGGGTTCCTTTACCATCGATTAGCTGTACTGCTTTTACTAAAACGAAGGCTCTATTTCTGTACTAGCTATCCAGTTCCATTTATCTCCTTTTTCCAGTGCTATGTTTCTCTTGATTACAGTTGCTTTATAAGAAGTCTTAAAGTCAGGTAGCATAAGTTCTACATTTTTATTTTTTTCCCACTAAGAAGAATTTTAGCTATTTTCATCCTTTGCCTCTTCAGATAAATTTTAAAATTATCTCACCAATTAATAAAACTTCTATAGATTTTGTTATTTCATTGAATCTGAAGATAAGTTTTGGGAGAACTAATGTTGAGTCTTCTGATTCATGAACATAGTATATATTCATTTACTTAGGTTTTCTCTAGTTTCTGTCAATGATGTTTTATAGTTTTTAGTATAGAAATCTTTTACATTATTTGCTAAGTATGTTTCTAAATAGTTGATGCTTTTGATGCTATTGTAAAATTTAAAATGTCATTTATTTATTTATTTTGAGAGGAAGTCTCACTCTGTCCAGGCTGGAGTACAGTGGTTTGATCTTTGTTCACTGTAACCTCCGCCTCGTGGGTTAAAGCTTTCTCCTGCCTCAGCCTCCTTAGTAGCTGGGAGTACAGGCATGTGTCACCACGCCCAGCTAATTTTTGTATTTTTATTAGAGATGGGGTTTCATTATGTTGGCCAGGCTGGTCTCAAACTCCTGACCTCAAGTGACCCGCCCACTTTGGCTTCCCAAAGTGCTGGGATTACAGGCATGAGCTACTGTGCCCAGCTTAAAATTTCATTTTCAAATGGTTAATTACTAGTATATAAGTAAATAAATGTAGTTATTTTTGGATAGTGACTTTATGTTCTGCCACATTACTAAATTTGCTTATTACTTTTAGTAGTATTCTTGTAAATTCTTTAGAATTTTTGTCAAACACAATCATGTCATTGAAAATAAAGACAGTTTATATCTATCTTCTGAATCTTTCTGCCCTTTTTTCTTTTTCCTTACCTTATTGTTCTATCTGGGACCTCTAGTTCAATATTGAATAGACGGGTTGAGAGCAGAGATCCTTGCCTTGTTTGATCTAAGGAAAAAAATTATTACTTTAGTGTTACATATAATATTACCTACAGGCTCTACTTAGATGCTGCAATGGTTTGAATGTTTATGTCTCTTCAAAATTTATGTTGAAACTTAATCCCTAATGCAATAGTATTAAGAGGTGGAGTCTTTGGGGGAAGTGATTAAGTCATGAGCCTTCATGAATGGATTTTTACTCTTATTAAAGGGCTTGAGGGAACTACCTATGCCCTTTTGCTATGTGAGGAGAGAAAGTATATCCCCTCCACAGGATGCAGCAACCAGGCACCATATTGGAAGCAGATAACAGGCCCTCATCAAACACCAAATCTTCTTATTTAAATTAGAATCAGAAGAAATTGATTTTATATCTTTATTTTATTATTATTATTACTTTTTTGACACAGAGTCTCACTCTGTCACCCAGGTTGGAGTGCAGTGGCACAATCTCTGCTCACTGCCACTTCTGCCTCCCAGGTTCAGGCAATTCTCCGCCTCCTGAGTAGCTGGGATTACAGGCACCCACCACCAAGCCCGGCTAATTCTTTGTATTTTTAGTAGAGATGGGGTTTCACCATCTTGGCCAGGCTGGTCTTAAATTCCTGACCTCGTGATCTACCCGCCTCAGCCTCCCAAAGTGCTGGAATTATAGACGTGAGCCACTGTGTCCAACCTATATCTTTATTCTTTTAAAAAGCATAGACATTTAAAGCTATAAATTTCCCTCCAAGAAGTAGTTTTGCTGTATCCTAAAAATTTTAACATATTCTGTTTTCACTGAGTTCAAAATATTTTCTAATTTCTTTTGTGCTTTATTTTTGAGCCATGGGTTACTTATTAGTGTATTTTAAATTTCCAAACATTTGGGAGATTTTCTAGATTTCTTATTGATTCCTAATTTCATACCGTTATAATCAGAGGACATATTCTGTATAATTTCAAACCTTTTAAATTTATTGAGGCCTGTTTTGTGGCCCATTACATGGTCTATTTTGGTGACTGTTTCATGTGCATTCTGTTCTTCTTGAATGCAGTGTTCCATAAATACTAGTTAGGGCAATTTAATTGGTAATATTGTTTGATATTCTATATCTTTACTGATTTCTTTTTGGTTCACTAGTTCTTCCTATTAACAGGAGAGAGATACTAAGTTTTCCAACTATAAATGAGAACTTATCTATGGTTTCTTTTAGTTTTACCATTTTTTCTTTGCCTTGTATTTTTGGGAGCTTTAATATTAAATACAAGCACATTTAGTAGTTTTGCATTACTTTGATTAATTAGCCCTTTTGTTAGGTCTTTCTGTCTCTGATAGTATTTATCTTAAATACCCATCTGAGTCCTTACTTCTTATTTACATGGCCACATTAGCTTTAGTATGCATAGTCATGGGAGGGTAAATAGGTTTTCTCCTTTTAAAATTTCAACCTATGTATATATTTATTTTGAAATTGTGCTTACTATAAAAAACATAATTGGGTCTTGCATTTTATCCAGTCTGACCATCTCTGTCTTTTAATTGTAATAATTAGTACATTTACATTTAATACAATTGTTGACAAGTTTGGTTTCTATTTGTCCTATCTGCTTTTTATTTCTCTCTTCCTCCTTTTCTGCCATTTTTTTTGGGTGAATCAAATACTTTTTAGTGTTCCATTTAGTACCTCATTTTTATTTGTAACTCTTTATATTAACTTAATAGTCTTGTAAATAGTTTTCAAAAAGAATTTATCATAGAAATTATTTTAAAATTGATTCTGGATTTTTTTCATACCTTTTTTGGGGTGCTGCCACTTTCCTTCTTCTTTTTCTTTTGCATGTCAAGCTTGAGACCACATAAAGCATTGTCTGCAACAGAGACTCCAACAAGTTCTCCTTGCATCCCAAGATATCATCTCTTTTCAGTTTCAAAATGTGTATTCCCACTAAGGAAAGAAAAGAAGGGCTGACTTTGTGGGATAGAAATATGGAGCTGCAAACAGAGCAACAATAAATGAGAAATGGAGACTTTGCTATTTCTTCAGACTTATTTGTTGAGAAAAGTAAACCTTGTCAGCAGTTTTCTGTAGTGGAACACTATTACACTGTTTGTGGCACTGTAAACTAGTTCAACCATTGTGGAAAACAGTGTGGCGATTCCTCAGGGATCTAGAACTAGAAATACCATTTGACCCAGCCATCCCATTACCGGGGATATACCCAAAGGATTATAAGTCATGCTGCCATAAAGACACATGAACACGAATGTTTACTGCAGCACTATTCAAAATAGCAAAGACTTGGAATCAACCCAAATGTCCATCAGTGACAGACTGAATTAAGAAAATGTGGCACATATACACCATGGAATACTATGTAGTCATAAAAAAGGATGAGTTCGTGTCCTTTGTAGGGACATGGATGCAGCTGGAAACCATCATTCTGAGCAAACTATCACAAAAACAGAAAACCAAATACCACATGTTCTCACTCATAGGTGGGAACTGAACAAGGAGATCACTTGGACACAGGAAGGGTAACATCACACACCAGGTCCTATTGTGGGGAGGGATAGTATTAGGAGATATAACTAATGTAAATGACGAGTTAATGGGTACAGCACACCAACATGGCACATCTATACATATGTAACAAACCTGCACGTTGTGCACATGTACCCTAGAACTTAAAGTATATAATAAAAAAGGAAAAAAAAAAAAAACAAAAACAGAAATAACTTCATATAGAGCTGTGCTCAAATGTAGAATTTTCTGCCTTTTAACTAGCTGACTTTGGGCAAGTTACTTCACTTCTTTGATCTTTACTTTTCCACCACTTAACAAACATTTATTATTTATTGAGTTGAGACTTGAAATTTACTCTTAAAATAAGAAGAACCTAATGTTTTCAGTTATATTATTATCAAGACAAAAAAAGCAAAACAACAAAAAACACTTAGTAATATAACCTTGTAAAAAATCTATTAAGGTTTAATCAAACTATTTTAATTTTTTTCCAAAGTATCAAGCTGAAAATTCAACAACAAGCTGGGGCCTTTCATCTCCATATATTTTTCTTAAATTTTTTTTATTTCAATAGCTTTGGGTTCATTGATTTTTAATGCTTGTCTATAACTACAGATTTCAAATTTATGACATTTGTGTATTACTTAGGCTACATGCATGTTGTTATTAAGAAAGGAAAATACAGTAATTTCTGTTATAATTTTTATCTCATTTCTAATAACAGTTCGTACATTTGATACACTAAATCATGTCCTGTTTTTATTTTGTTATAGTTGAAGCTATTCAATGATTTGTAAGGTTTTCTTCCAACTTGCTAGAGCACATTTAAAAAATGTCAATCCCAGAGGGCATGCTATTGAATTTCTCAGCAGAAGTCATTGCTTTGTAACAGGTTCTTTAGGAGATTATTCTTCACGGACCAGGATGTGCCCATCTCATAGCAGTTCTGCTGTAGATAATAATGTTCTGATAAGACTGTATGTAGATGCCTCTAAAGATCTGTTTTTAGATCTTTTTTATACCAGGAAGGATATAACTTCTCTGTCTAGGTCAACCAAAGCACCAGCTGTTTTGGTAAAATTTATGTCCCTTGTTAGGCATGGAAAGCATTACTATTTATGTTAGAGATTGGTGACATCTGTGTACTTCACGAAAGCTCTGTGAAAGAATCAAGACAAATGCAGAGAATGACTTGTTTTTCTTCTTTAAGTACTGTTATACTGCTTCCTTTGTTTTACAGGTATAACAAAAAGTAAAAATAATTATCCATCAAGTGATATATTAATGTATTTTCCCTCAAAAGGAGAAGTTTTTAATGTGAGAGTTATGCATAAAAATAATTAAAATGGAAATTTTACTAAAACCCCCAAAGTGAGGATGACTGAGACCATGGGATAGCTTCATAGTAATAAAGACCCTTCTTTGCAAATGCCTCTTCACAGAGAACAATTGGCATGTGATACTAATGGCTATGAGGGGACCACAGAATCATGAACTTTTTGCCAGATCCTTCATTGGAAGGCTTCAAAAGTAAATTAAGTCACTTCGGTCACTAGCTCTGGGAATTGTTATCCCAGATACGAATAAAAAGCAATACAACCTTTGAAAACTTGCTGTCTCTTGGAGCCTGCTTCCTCATCTTTCTAAATAAGAAGGAATAATAAACTACTTTCTTAAGTTATAATGATATTATAGAAATAAATATTTATAAAGTGCTTTGATGGAGAACAAAGGAAGATGCTATGAAATGCCAGCTACTGGTATTATTTAATCACATTCAGCACCTAAATCAGAAAGATTAAATAATGGTTGGCATAATAACTATTCTGTTTCATCTCAGTAAGTAATTTTTGTGAACTGTTGATTAGTATGTTCTTAATTCATACGAATTTAGCTATTACAGTCCGCTCTTGAACAATGGTGGATGGGGGGAGGGTTGGGGTGCTAACTCCCACACGGTTGAAAATCTATGTATAACTTTTGACTTCCCTAAAACTTAACTACTAATAGCCTACCGATGACTAGAAGCTTTACCAATAACAGAAACAGTCAATTAACACATATTTTTTATGTTACATGTATTATATACTGTATTCTTAGAATAAAATAAACTAGAGAAAAGAAAATCATAAGGAAGATAAAAATACATTTCCAGTACTGTACTGCTTTTATTGATCCCATAAGTTTATGTCATCTGCTTACAAGTTGACTCCTTTGTCTGAAATGGTGGGCAACTGCAGCTGCAGACCTCAATCTATGATACATATCAAGCGATTCAACCTTTTCTTGTAATGTCATGACTTTTCTCTGCTTCTTGGGACCACTTCCAGCATCACTAGTAGCACTTTGTATGGGTTCAATGGTGTAATTCAATGTTTACAGTATTGCACTAAACAGGATGAAAAATACATGAGAACCACAAGAGATCACTTTTTACTGTGACAGCAATTTACTGGAGAGACAAACTGCTCATTTGGAGATATCAGCATCACACTGTGCTTTAAGCGGATCCTCATGGCACATGAGCTCACCGTAATAGCAACTGAAGGTGGCTACAAAATTATTACAGTAGTATATATAGTATGTACTATAGTTAATCTTATACAGTTATGATTGAATACTGCAGCTTTACATTTGTTTACATTTCTCACTACAACAAAAGGTGCCATGTATGGTCTGTAAATGTTTCTGTGCATTAGTTTTGAAAAATTTTAACTTTTTGTAATACATTTGTGTATATTTTATGGTAGCAAATGATAAAATAGGCTACTTGCTACATATATTTTATGTATTCATGACATACCTAACTTTTTCTTTTTTTTTTGATACTTTTTACTACATGGTTCATCTGCAAGTTTTTTCAAATTGTCACAAATCTCCAAAAATTTTTCCAATATATTTCTTTTAAAAATTCATGCATAAGTGGACCCATGCAGTTCAAATCCCTGTTGTTCAAGGGTCAACTGTAATGGTTTCATTTGCTTGGATAGAAAACAAAGCTCCTTACAAAGCTACATAAAGTCATGACTTGAAGGATTGCTACAAATCTTTTTGAGTTCTGTTTCCCAAAGAGATTCTTGGTTCAAATTAATGGTATGTTTGTATCTTTATGCCACTACAACTATTTTAAGCAGAAAGTAGGTTTAATGCTAAACCTATTTTTATTTCTTGTAGTTCAGAATTTAGTTTATACATTAAATTTAAAGCATTTGAACTTGCTAAAATGAAGATATATCATTATTATTTCTAAGTCCATCCATTCAGTCTTCCTAGTGGGTTAATGATATAAATGTAATCTAGTAGCGTGAATAAGATTGGACAATCCCCACAAAGAATATTGAGCAAAAAGCTCATGATGCCTGATCACTAAAATTCCAGAGACTGTTAGACTATTAAATTAAAAAATTTTCAATAAGTATTAAAAATAAAAATAAAATGATTTATTAATAAAGTATTATTTATTTTAAAATTATTTACTTAATTGATTTATTTTAAAAACTATGGAAGTAATAAGTATTTATTTTATCATACACAAACATTGCAGGAGCATGCAGAATAGGAAGCAAACATTCCCTATCCCACATAGTAAATATACTTGAACATGAATGTTGGTACTTGGTATGTATAATTCTGTAGGAAACAGCTTGAGGCAGAGATACTGGGCTGTTCCTAATATTTTTCCCCCTTTTCTACTGTTTTAGAACTTTCAGTGGGGCATATAGTTGCCCAGAATAAAGACTTCATTTCCCAGACTGCTTTGTGTCTTTTTATGGCCACATAACTAAGTTATGGACAGTGGATTGCTAACATAAGTATTTTGTACCAATTTCAAGAAACATTTTTTTTTCAAAGACAAATGACATGTGTTCTCTGCTCCCCTTTTCTTCATTTGTTCCTCTGTCCTGCTGCCTGAAATGTGAGTAGTTCCTTGGACCATAAGCATGAGAGTTGTATCTTACGCAAGAGCTGATAATGACCTAGATCTCTCAGGACATCACGGGCCAGAACCACCAGGGCAGTCTTGGCTTTCTTACTTCCAGACCAATAGATGAGAAAGACAAAGTTCTGTATTGTTTAAATCACACATTCTACTTTTTCCACATTTGCAACCCATGCTAATCTTCACTAATAGAGAGTTCTGAAGATTTTGGATATATGCAAATGTAATTTAAATTTTTGACATGTGCTTCTAAATATTCCTTACAAAAATTATTTTACTTCATACTTTACTAAGAGGTCTATGCAAATGGTTTCCCCTCATAAGCTATTATGAGGATTTAAAATATTGTCTGAATAGGTTATTAATATACACTCTTTTTCGGTTTCTGCCCCTTTCATTTTATTTTCTTATCTTGCCCTACATTTTTATTGTTCTCTCTTTAGATTCTCTAATTTTGTTTCTACCTCTGTTGTGACTTTTTTGTCTCCAGCTTCTTTCGTAGCTTTCTCTTTCCTCCAAAGGGCAGATTGGAGTATTATTTTTTCTCTTCCTGAGGATACGCCACCTTGGATCTACTCCCTGGGGCTGGTTCCAGGGGTCTTAAAATCTGAAAAGGGTTTAAGCACACTCAGTAATTGTATTCTTGATGAACTGTGAACCACCACTATTGTGACATTTATGTATATCCTCCAAATTTCCAAAATTTAGATTGCTTATGAAAAATACATACACACAAAATGATAAAAAAATAGCATCTAGAGCTTGTTACCAGCAATTTGTAAAAAGCAGGCCTTTGTGAAACTTAGGAAATCATTCTATTTTTAAAAGAGAGTATTATATGCAACTATTTTCTTTATTAATAATTGTGAGTCTTCCATTGTTTGTTATAGTGAAGGAGACTTTTTTTTTTCTTTCTGTTCCTTCCAGAGCAGGGCTAACTCTTAGGCAGTGTGCCAGAGTCAGCCTAAGGAGACTTTTGACTGCTTTCTTTACCCTGGTTTTCCTAGCAGTAATTCTCCATGTGACATTGTTAGTGTCTAACTCTCTCCAACAATCCCAAGTTGTCATACCCACAGCCTTATCTTAAAGAACAGTCCATACACATTTTCTTACCCACAGGTCACCTTCATTTGTCTGCTTAAACTTGATGTGCTGGCCACAGCTGGTTTCTCCAAGGTTTACATGTGATCCTAAGGCAGCCATCTGGACTTGCCATGGTTACTGAGGCAACAGGTTCAAGGGCTTGATAAAAGGAGTCATGTAATGATTACTCAATTGCATTTAAAAAGTCTGAATGGCACACACTCATAGACACACACACACACACACACACATTCAAGGGGCTGGGTAAAGGGAAATCCCAGAAGGAAAGGAATAAGGATGCCTCATGTGATAGCAAGAAGGAGACTGGAGAGAGGATACTAACCATGGCAGGGGAAGTAGACACAGTGTAGGGGAAACAGACACGAGATAAGCTGCCACAGGTGTGATTTAGTGGAAGTACTAAGCAGAGGATGAGAATGGATGGATAAGACATCAGAACTTCTGTGATCTTAAAAAAATTTTCAGTTTTTCAAGAGTCCAGCCATGTACCTTTTGAAAATGTTTTCTGTCTCATCTTCTTCCTCTTGTCCTTATAATAAATCCTACC
Organism: Theropithecus gelada; assembly: GCF_003255815.1. Classification (NCBI taxonomy): domain Eukaryota; kingdom Metazoa; phylum Chordata; class Mammalia; order Primates; family Cercopithecidae; genus Theropithecus; species Theropithecus gelada. The sequence continues at coordinate 127,436,392 of NC_037673.1, read as the reverse complement.
TAGTCAGGTAAATTGGCATATCTTTCTCATCATAATTGGAAAGAGCCTATTTTTAATGTCCCTGTTGGTATCTGATTAAGCTTGTTACAGAATATATTTCCAGTTTTTTTCTGTTGGACTAGTTTTTTTCTCTTGCTTCACTAGGAAACAGTTTCATATTCCTCAGATTTGAGGTAATGATTCTGTCTCCTCAGTTCTGTGGTCTTCCTAAAGGACTGTGCTAGGAGAAGAACAAGCAAAAATTGGACACCAAATTGTTTTAAGGCTTGGTAGTTACTTGTTTATTGTTTATTGTGTCACTGGTCTTTATTTAGTTGTTCTAGACATTCTGCCTACTCTCACCTACACAATTTTTATTTTTCTCTTTATGGATTGTTCTCATTGGCTTATAAACATATTATTAATCACATCTGAATAAAACTCTTTTCTTGATTTCACTTTCCCCGTTACTGCCACATCATTTCTTTGCTTTTCTTGGCAAATTGAAAGCATTGCCTATTTTTATTATTTCCAGTTCTCCTTCCATTCTCCCTTAATCTCATTACAATCCAGGTTTTCTTGTTTCCATCACTCCACTAAAACTGCTCTCAATAAAGTCATCAGTAACTTCCACATTGCTAAATCCTGTGGTTAATTTTCAGTCTGTACTTTATTTGACTTAGCAGTATCACATGATGCAGTTAATTCACCTGGCTTCTGCAAACACTTGATTTCCCTCCTTCATTTCCTGCTTACTCAAATTTTCTGCTTTCTCCCCTTCTTTGCAATCTTTTAATCATGGGAAAGTTCTGTTCTTAGTTCTTTTTTTCTGCCAAAGAGAGAATAGAGTTGTTGTGTTGTGAAAATGCCATGTCAACAATTCAGTTCCCATTAGATTATTCTTTTAATCCAAACAGTGCAGAAGAATGGAAAGTGAGCTCCCCGCCCTGGGCCCTTGGTCCCACTCTTTGTAGTCTTAAAGTGTGGATGTTCAGCAGAAATTTACCATAAATTGATGGATAGTAGCCAATACTTGCTGTGCTCTCACAGTCATTTGTGGATACGCACAGAGCAGCAACATATTTGAGTTGCTCGATGTGCTTGTTTGCAGCTGGGCTTGCTCTACCTTCTTGTTCCAGCTCTTATACTGGAAACAAGAGTCCTTTTCAGGGTCTATTTAGTGCCACGTTTTCCTCATTTTTGTGTTTTGGAGGTGACTTAACTGTTTAAAGCGGTCCCAAGCATAGTGGTAGAGTGCAACCTAGTGATCCTAGTCATAGGAAGTCTCTGATGTGCCTCGTGGAGAAAATAAATGCGTTAAACTTAGTTTAGGCATGAGTTCCACTCCTGTGGGCCATGAGTTCAGTGTTAATGACTCAACAATGTATATTCAATAAGGCGCTTTAAACAGAAACCCATGTAAAAGAAGGCTGTATATTGACCAGTCAGTTGATAAAATGGTGGTGACCTGACACTAGCAGAAATCTAGCCCTAGGGGCGATTTATTCAGTATTTCTGCTAGGAGCAATGATTTAATATTTGCCAATTCAATGTTTCTGGAGACTTTACAGATCATAAGTACTGAGAATGAGAATCAATTGTATTTGCAAATTCGATAGTAACAAATTGACTTCTAAGATGTCTGTAATAATTTATACTCTAATCAACAGTCTATGAATGGCTATTTGCTTATTCCTTCACTAACAGTGTGTATTAGAAAATGTTAAGTCTTTGTCAGATAGGTTAAAAAGGTGTATTACTCTTATTTTAATTTATATATCTTTATGTATATTTATACATATGCATGCGTGTGCACGTGTGTGTGTGTGTGTGTGTGTGTGACAGAGAGAGAGAGAAAGGTTTGCTTGTATCTTTTCCCCGTGTTAAAAATTGGGTCCTTGGTGTTTTTTCTCATAGATTTATGAAAGCACTTTATATATTGAAGAAATTTATCCTTTACTGTATTGGTTGAAGATTTTTTTCTCAATTTGTCATTTGTCTTTCAACTTTAAGTTTTTTTTGACCATTAAAAACTCTTTATAACACTATATAAAAAATTTTGAGATACAGCTGGAGATTATAGTGGACAGGAGGCAGGACTAGACTGCAGCCACTTGAACAGACAAAACAGTGTGTGAAGGCTCACATCATGAACTTTTGCCCCAGAACGACTGCAGGAATACATTAGGAAAGCCAAGAGAACCCACAGAGCCTCTGAAGGAAGCAGACTGCTCCTGCAGGACCCAGGAAACACCCCAAATACTGTGAGTGCTCAAACTGTGGAAGTGGGAAAGGGAGATCATCTGCCCCCAAACACACTCCCCCACTGGGGAACCCTGAGGGTCTAGATTACAGAAGATTCTTACCTTACCTGGAGCTGAGTCAATTTAGAGAACTGAGAGAAATACAGGAGTACAGAAAGCAGTGGGAAAATCCCTATGGGCTTGCTGGGTCCCCTAGAAGGCCCTTTCTGCCTCACCTCACAAGGGTCCTTGAGGAGGGCTGCCACAGGCACTGGGAAAAGGCCACAGGGAGAAGGAAACCTCCAGCTGAACTTTGTAACAATTTGAACCAATCAAGAAGTCTCCTGGCCAGAACTCTGGGAAGGGCGTGCATCTGGTGTGCAGACTTCACAGACAGGGGAAGAAGGAACACCCTACTTACTTTTGCAGGTGGGAGGTGGGTAGCCTGGGGCAAGTTCCTGCTTGCCACTACCTGGAAACAGACTTGGTGCTGTTGTGGGGGGTGGGTATGGTGGGAGTGAGACTGGCCCTTTGGGTTACTTGGGAGCTGGGCTGGGTGAGGCCTGTGAGAGCCAGCTTTTCCCCACTTCCCTGACAACCTGCATGACACTGCAGAGGCAGTCATAATCCTCCTAAGAACATAGCTCTATTGACCTGGGAACCACACCTCCATCTTCCACAGCAATTGCAGCAAGACCCACCCAAGTAGAGTCTGAACTCAGACACGCCTAGTCCCGTCCCCACCTAACGGTCCTTCCTTCACCACCCTGGTAATTGAAGACAAAGGGCATATACTCTTGGGAGTTCTAGGACCCTGCCCACTGCCTCTTCCTCCCATACTACCACAGCTGATGCTCTCTTGAAAGTGCCACCTCCTGGCAGGAGGCCAACCAGCACAGAAATAGTCCACTAATCAAAGCTAAGGACCTTCACAGAGTTCATTATATCCCCCTGCCACCTCCACTGGAGCAAGTGCCAGTATCCATGGCTGAGAGACCCACAGATGTTTCACATCACAGGACTCTGTGTGGACAACCCCCAGTACCAGCCCAGAGCCTAGTAGCCTTGCTGGGTGGCTAGATCCAGAAGAGAGATAACAATCTCTACCGCTTGGCTCTCAGGAAGCCACATCTCTAGGAAAAGGGTGAGAGTACTACATCAAGGAAACACCTTATGGGACAAAAGGAACCTTGAGCCCTAGACCTTCCCCCTGACAAAGCCTACCCAAATGAGAAGGAGCCAGAAAACCAGCTCTGGTAATATGACAAAACAAGGTTTTTTACACCCCCCAAAAATCACACTAGCTCACCAGCAATGGATCCAAACCAAGAAGAAATCCCTGATCTACCTGAAAAAAAAATTCAGAAGGTTAGTTATTAAGCAAATCAGGAAGGCACCAGAGAAAGGGGAAGCCCATTGTAAGGAAATCCAAAAAATGATACAAGAAGTGAAGGGAGAAACAGTCAATGAAGTAGATAGCATAAATAAAAAACAATCGCCGGGCGCGGTGGCTCAAGCCTGTAATCCCAGCACTTTGGGAGGCCGAGGCGGGCGGATCACGAGGTCAGGAGATCGAGACCATCCTGGCTAACATGGTGAAACCCCGTCTCTACTAAAAATACAAAAAACTAGCCGGGCGTGGTGGCGGGCGCCTGTAGTCCCAGCTACTCGGAGGCTGAGGCAGGAGAATGGCCTGAACCCGGGAGGCGGAGCTTGCAGTGAGCCGAGATCGCGCCACTGCACTCCAGCCTGGGTGACACAGCGCGAGACTCCGTCTCAAAAAAAAAAAAAAAATAATAAAAAACAATCAAAACTTCAGGAAACAATGGATGCACTTACAGAAATGCAAAATGCTCTGGAAAGTCTCAGCAATAGAAATGAATAAGCAGAAGAAAAAACTTCAGAGCTCGAAGACAAGGTTTTCAAAGTAACCCAATTCAACAAAGACAAAGGAAAAAGAATAAGAAAATATGAACAAAGCCTCCAAGAAATCTGGGAATATTTTAAATGACCAAACATAAGAATAATCAGCATTCCTGAGAAAGATGAGAAACGTAAAAGTTTGGAAAATACTTTAGGGGAATAATTGAGGAAAATTTCCCTGGCTTAGCTAGAGAACTAAAGAACTAGACATCCAAATACAAGAAGCTCAAAGAATACCTGGGAAATTCATCACAAAAAGATCATCACCTAGGCACATTGTCATCAGGTTATCTAAAGGTAAGATGAAAAAAAGAATCTTAAGAGCTATCAGGCAAAAACACCCAACAACCTGTAAAGAAAAACCTATCAGTTTAACAGCAGACTTCTTAGCAGAAACCCTACTAGCTAGAAGGAATTGGGGCCCTATCTTCAGCATCCTCAAAGAAAACAATTCTCAGTCAAGAATTTTGTACCAAGCGAAACTAAGCTTCATAAATGAAGGAAAGATATAGTCTTTCTCAGACAAACAAATGCTGAGAGAATTTGCCACTACCAAACCAGCGCTACAAGAACTCCTAAAAGGAACTCTAAATCTTGAAACAAATCCTGGAAATACACCAAAGCAGATCTTCTTTAAAGCATAAATCTCATAGGACCTATAAAACAAAAATACAATTAATAAAACCCAAAAAAACAGGAAACCAAGGTATACGGGCAACAAATAGCATGAACAATGGAATGGTACTTCACATCTCAATACCAATGTTGAATGTAAATGGCCTAAATGCTCCACTTAAAAGACACAGATTGCAGAATGGAAAAGAATTCACCAACCAACCATTTTGCTGCCTTCAAGAGACACATCTAACACATAAGGACTCACATAAACTTAAGATAAAGGGATGGAAAAAGACATTCCATGCAAATGGACACCAAAAATGAGCAGGAGCTATTCTTTTATCAGACAAAACAAAGTTTAAAGCAACAACTGTTAAAAAAGACAAAGAGAGGGTCATTATATAATGATAAAAGGCCTTGTCCAATAGGAAAATATCACAATCCTTAATATACACCTAACACTGGAGCTCCCAAATGTATAAAATAATTAATAATAGACCTAAAAACGAGATAGACAGCAACACAATAATAGTGGGGGACTTCAATACTCCACTGACACCACTAGACAGGTCATCAAGACACAAAGTCAACAAAGAAGCAGTAGATTTAAACTATATCCTGGAATAAATGGACTTAACAGACATTTACAGAACATTCTAACAAACAACTGCAGAATATACATTCTATTCAATAGCACATGGAACTTTCTCCAAGGTAGATCATATGATAGGCTACAAACAAGCCTCAATAAATTTGAGAAAATTAAAATTATATCAAGCACACTGTCAGACCACAGTGGAATAAACTGAGAATCAGCTACAAAAGGAACCTCCAAAACCATGCAAATACATGGAAATTAATAACCTACTTCTGATTATTGGGTCAAAAACAAAATCAGGAGGGAAATTAAAAAATTCTTTGAACTGAATGACAGTGGCGACACAACCTATCAAAACCTCTGGGATACAGCAAAGGTGGTACTATGAGGAAAGTTTATAGCCCTAAACACCTTCATCAAAATGTCTGAAGGAGTACAGACAATCTAAAGTCATACCTCAAAGAACTAAAGAAACAAGAACAAACCCAAACCCAGCAGAATAAAGGAAATAACTAAGATCAGAGCAGAACTAAATGAAATTGAAACAAACAAACAAAAATACAAAAGATAAGCAAAACAAAAAGCTGGTTCTTTGAAAAGATAAATAAAATTGATAGATCATTAGCAAGATTAACCAAGAAAAGAAGAGAGAAAATTCAAATAAGCTCAATTAGAAATGAAATGAGAGATATTAGAACTGACACCACAGAAACACAAAACGTCATTCAACCTTTATGTGCATAAACTAGAAAACCTAGAGGAGATGGATACATTCCTGGAAAGATACAACTGTCCTAGCTTAAATCAGGAAGAATCAGATACTCTGAACAGACCAATAACAAGCAATGAGATTAAACGGTAATAAAAAAATTACCAACATAAAAAAGTCCAGATCCAGAAGGATTAACAGCAGAATTCTACCAGACATTCAAAGAAGAATTGGTACCAATCCTATTGACACTATGCCACAAGATAAAGAAAGAGGGAACCCTACCTAAATCATTCTATGAAGCTAGTATAACGCTAATACCAAAATCAGGAAAAAACATAACTGAAAAATAAAACTACAGACCAATTTCCCTGATAAACATAGATGCTAAAATCCTTAACAAAATACTAGCTAACCAAATCCAATAACATATCAAAAAGATAATCCACCATGATCAAGTGGGTTTCACACCAGGGATGCAGGGATGGTTTAACATACACAAATCAATAAATGTGATACACCACATAAACTGAATCAACAACAAAAATCACAGGACCATTTCAATAGAAGCAGAAAAAGCATTCGACAAAATCCATCATCCCTTTTTGAGTAAAATTCTCAGCAAAATCTGCATACAAGGGACATACCTCAATGTAATAAAAGCCATCTATGACAAACCCACAGCCAACATAATACTGAATGGGGAAAAGTTGAAAGAATTTCCTCTGAGAACTGGAACAAGACAAGGATGTTCACTCTCACCACTCTTCTTCAACACAGTACTGGAAGTTCTAGCCAGAGCAGTCAGGAAAGAGAAACAAATAAAGGGCATCCAAATCAGTAAAGAGGAAGTCAAACTGTTGCTGTTTGCTGATAATATGATTGTTTACCTAGAAAACCCTAAAGACTCCTCCAGAAAGCTCCTAGAACTGATAAAAAAATTCAGCAAAGTTTCTGGATACAGAATTAATGTACATAACTCAGTAGCTCTTCTATACACCAACAGCAACCAAACTGAGAATCAAATCAAGAACTCAACCCCTTTTATAATAATTGCATAAAACCAAACAAAACAAAAACTTAGAAATATACCCAACCAACGAGGTGAAAGACCTCTATAAGGAAAGCTACAAAACACTGCTGAATGAAATCACAGACAACACAAACATATGAAAACATGTCCTATGCTCATGGATAGGTACAATCAATACTGTGAAAATGACCATAATGCCAAAAGCAATCTACAAATTCAATGCAATTTCCATCAAAATATCACCATCATTCTTCAGAGAATTAGAAAAAACAACCTTAAAATTCATATGGAACTAAAAAAGAGTCCTCATAGCTAAAGCAAATCTGGACTAGATAAAACAGAACTGGAGGCATCACATTACCTGATTTCATACTATACTCTAAGGCCATAGTCATCAAAACAGCATGGTCCTGGCATAAAAATAGGCACATAGACCAATGGAACAGAATAGAGAACTCAGAAATAAACCCAAATACTTACAGCCAACTGATCTTTGACAAAGCAAACAAAAACACAAAGTGGGGAAAAAGACTCTATTCAACAAATGGGGGTGGGATAATTGGCAAGCCACATGTAGGAGAATGAAATTGGATTCTCATCTCTCACCTTATACAAATATCAACTCAAGATAGATCAAGGACTTATATCTAAGACATGAAACTATAAAAATTCTAGAAGATAACATTGGAAATACCCATGCAGACACTGGCTTAGGCAAGGATTTCATGACCAGGAACCCATAGCAAATGCAATAAAAACAAAGATAAATAGCTGGGACTCAATTAAACTAAAGAGCTTTTGCACAGCAAAAGGAACAGTCAGCTGAGTAAACAGACAACCCACAGAATGGGAGAAAATCTTTACAATCTATACATCTGATAAATGACTAATATCCAGAATCTATGATGAACTCAAACAAATATTAGCAAGAAAAAAACAATCCCATCAAAAAATGGGCTAAGAACATGAATAAACAATTATCAAAAGAAGATATAAAAATGGCCAACAAACATACGAAAAAACGTTCAACATCACTAATGATTACGGGAATGTAAATCAAAACCACAATGAGATATCACCTTACTACTCCAAGAATGGCCATAATAAAAAAATTAAAAAAATAGATGTTTGCATGGAGGTGGTGAACACGGAACACTTCTACACTGCTGGTTGGAATGTAAAATAGTACAATCACTATGGAAAACAATGTAGAGATTCCTTAAAGAAGTAAAAATATATCCATTTGATCCAGCAATCCCAGTACTGGATATCTACCCAGAGGAAAAGAAGTCATTATATGAAAAAGAGATTTGCACATGCATGTTTATAGCAGCACAATTTGCAATTACAAAAACATGGAACCAACCCAAATGCCCACTAATCAATGAGTGTATACAGAAACTGTGACACACACACATATATATATGTCACACATATATGGGTATATACCTATATATTTTTTAGGTGTATACCCATATATGTCACATGTATATATGTCACAGTTTATACATATATACACACAACGGAATACTACCTAGCCATGAAAAGAAATGAATTAATGGCATTCGCAGCGACCTGGATGAGACTGGAGACTATTATTTTAAGTGAAGTAACTAAGGAATGGAAAAACAAACATCATATGTTCTCACTCATATGTGGGAGCTAAGCTATGAGAATGCAAAGGCATAAGAAAGATACAATGGACTTTGGGGACTCAGGGGGAAAGAGAGGGAAGGAGGTGAGGAATAAAAAACCACAAATTGGGTGCAGTTTATACTGCTCAGGTGATGGTTGTACCAAAATCTTACAAATCACCACTAAAGAACTTACTCATGTAAGTAAACACAACCTGTTCCCCAATAACCAATGGAAATAAAACAATTAATAAAAAAGTTTTTATAGAGTAGAATTTATCAGTCTTTTCCTTTCTGGTTTTGAGCTTTGATTAGAAAAACCTTCTCTCTATGTGAAAATAATTTTTTAATTTATTTTACTTTTTTAGATATTTTAATTTTTTATTTCATGTATATACATAGGTGTGTATATTTCTGGGGTACATGAGATGTTTTGATACAGGAATACAATGCATAATAACATCAAGATAAATAAGATATCCATCACCTGAAACAATTATGCTTTCTTTGGTTACAAAGAATCCAGTTATAATCTTTTAGTTATTTAAAAATGTACACTAGGCCGGGCGCGGTGGCTCAAGCCTGTAATCCCAGCACTTTGGGAGGCCGAGGCGGGTGGATCACGAGGTCAGGAGATCGAGACCATCCTGGCTAACATGGTTAAACCCCGTCTCTACTAAAAATACAAAAAACTAGCCGGGCGTGGTGGCGGGCGCCTGTAGTCCCAGCTACTCGGAGGCTGAGACGGGAGAATGGCGTGAACCCGGGAGGCAGAGCTTGCAGTGAGCCGAGATCGCGCCACTGCACTCCAGCCTGGGCAACAGAGCGAGACTCCGTCTCAAAAAAAAAAAAAAAAAAAAAAAAAAGTACACTAAATTATCGTTGACTCTAAGCACTCTGTTGCAATATCAAATACTAGATCTTATTCTATCTAATTATATTTTTGTACCCATTAACCATCCCCACTCCTCCCCCACCACCATTCCCAGCCTCTGCTAACCATCATTCTATTTTCTATCTGTAAGTTCAGATGTTTGAATTTTTAGTTCCTACAAATTAGTGAGATCATATAACGTTTCTCTTTCTGTGCTTGGTTTATTTCACTTAACATAATGACCTGTAGTTCCATCCATGGTGTTGTAAATGACAGGATCTCATTCTTTTTATGACTGAATAGTACTTCATGGCATATATATACTACATTTCCCTATCCATTCATCTGTTTATGGACAAATAGGTTGTTTCCAAATCTTGACTATTGTGAATAGTGTGGCAATAAACAAGGGAGTGAAGATATCTCTTTGATACACCGATTTCCTTTCTTTTGGGTATATACCTAGCCGTGAAATACCATATGGTAGTTCCATTTTTAGTTTTTTGAGGACCCTCCAATCTGTTCTCCACAGCAGTTGTACCAATTTACATTCCTACCAACAGTGTGTATGGGGGTTCCCTTTTCTCCACATCTTCACCAGCATTTGTTATCACCTATCTTTTGGATAAAAGTCATTTTAATTTGGGTGAAATGATCTCATGGTAGTTTTGATTTACATTTTCCTGACAATCAGTGTTGTTGAGCACCTTTCCATATGCGTGTTTGCCATTTATATGTCTTCTTCTGAGAAATGGCTATTCAGATATTTGCCTATTTTAAAGTCAGATTATTAGATTTCTTCCTATAGAGTTGAGCTTCTTATATATTCTGATTATTAATCCCTTGTCAGATGGATAGTGTGCAAAGATATTCTCATATTCTGTGGGTCATCTCTTCACTTAGTTGATTTTATCCTTTGCTGTGAAAAAGCTTTTTAATTTGATGTGATTCCATTCGTCTATTTTGCTTTGGTTGCCTATGCTTGTGAGGTATTGCTCAAGTAATCTTTGTCCTGAAGAGTTTTTCCAACATTTTCTTTTTTCTCTTTTCTTGCTCTAATATAACCTGGTGACTTTTTTTTTTCTTTTCTTTTGCCAGAGTCTCACTTTGTTGCCCAGGCTGGAGTGCAGTGGCATGATCTCAGCTCACTGCAACCTCTGTCTCCCAGGTTCAAGTGATTCTTGTGCCTCAGCCTCCTGAGTACCTGGGATTACAGGCATGTGCCACTACGCTTGGCTAGCTTCTGTATTTTTAGTAGAGATGGAGTTTTGCCATGTTGGTCAGATTGGTCTTAAACTCCTGACCTCAAGTGATCCGCCTGCGTTGGCCTCCCAAAGTGCTGGGATTACAGGTGTGAGCCACTGTGCCCGGCCCCCAAGTTTTCCTTTAGCAGTTTCATAGTTTGAAGTCTTAGACTTAAGTCTTTAATCTATTTTGATTTGAGTTTTGTATATTGTGAGGGAGAAGTTTTAGTTTCAGTCTTCTGCATATGGATATGCAGTTTTCCCAGCATTATTTATTGAAGAGATTCTCTTTCTGCCAATAAACGTTCTTGGCAACTTTGTCAAAAATGAGTTCGCTGTAGATGTATGGATTTGTTTTTGGGCTCTCTGTTCTGTTCTATTGGTCTATATGTTTGTTTTTAAGTGATTAGTATGCTGTTTTGGTTACTATAGCATTGTAATATAATTTGAAGTCAGGTCATGTGATCCTTCCAGTTTTGTTCTTTTTGCTCAGGACAGCATTAGCCATGCTAGGTCTTTTTTGGTTCTATCTGCATTTTAGGATTGTTTTTTCTGTTTCTGTGAAGACTATCTTAGGTATTTTGATAGCAACTACATTGAATCTGTAGTTTCCTTTGAGTAGGATGGACATTTTAACAATATTGATTTTTCCAATACATGAACATTGGAAAGAAAATAACATTCTTTTCTTTCCAATTTTTTATGTCCTCTTCAATTTCTTTCATCAATATTTTATAATTTTCACTGTAGAGATATTTAACTTATTTGGTTAAATCAACTCCTAGGTGCTTAATTTTATTTGTAGCTATTTTAAAAATGGGATTACTTCCTCAATTTCTGTTTTCAGATTGTTCACTGTTAGCATATAGAAATACTATGATTTTTGTATGTTGATCTTGTATTCTGCAACTTTATTGAATTTGTTGTTAGTTCTAATAGATTTTTGGTGGAGTCTTTAGTTTTTTCCAAATACAAGATCATGTCATCTGCAAACACGGATAATTTTACTTCTTCCTTTGCAATTTGGATGCCTTCTTTCTCGTGTCTAATTGCTTTACCTAGGACTTCCAGTACTACGTTGAATAACAGTGGTGAAAGTGGGCATCCTTGTCATGTTCCAGATCTAGAGGAAAGGCTTTCAGTTTTTTCCCCCATTCAGTATGATATATATGGCTTTGATTGTGTTAAGGTATGTTTCTTTTCTACTCAGTTTTTGAGGGTTTTTATCATGAAGGGATGTCAAATTTTATCAAATGTTAAATGCTTTTCAGCATTAAGGTAAATGATCATATGGTTGTTGTCCTTCATCCTGTTGATATGATGTATCATGTTGATTGATTTGCATATGTTGAACCATCCTTGCATCCCAGGTATAAGTCCCACCTGGTAATTACAAACAATCATTTTAATATGTTGTTGAATTTGGTGTGCTTGGATTTTTTTGAGGATTTTTGCATCAATGTTCATTAGACATTCTGGTCTGTAGTTTTCTTTTTTTTGATGTGTCTTTGTCTGATTTTAGTACTAGGGAAATACTGACTTCATTCAATGAGTTTTCAAGTATTTCCTCCTCCTGTATTTTTTGGATTAGTTTGAGTAGGATTGGTATTAGTTCTTCTTCAAATGTTTGATAAAACTCAGTATCAATGCCATTGGGTCCCGGGCTTTTCTTTTTTGGGAGGTTTTTAATATGGCTTTGATCTTATCACTTGTTATTGGTATGTTCTTGTTTTGGATTTCTTCATGGTTCAATTGTGATAGATTGTATGTGTCTAGAAATTCATCATTTTTGCTGAGGTTTTCCAATTTATTGGCATATAGTTATTCATAGTAGCCTCTAATGATCTTCTGAATTTCTGCAATATTGGTTATAATGTCAACTTTTTTAATCCTTGATTTTCTTTATTTGGGTCTTTTTTTTTCTTAGTTTGGCTTTTGTTGCCATTGCTTTTGGTGTTTTAGACATGAAATCTTGGCCCAGGTTTATGTCCTGAATGGTACTTTGTTCTTTTTGCTTAGGATTGTGTTGGCAATGCGGGCTCTTTTTTGGTTCCATATGAACTTTAAAGTAGGGAGAAAGTCATTGGTAGCTTGATGGGGATGGCGTTGAATCTATAAATTACCCTGGGCAGTATGGCCATTTTCACAATATTGATTCTTCCTATCCATGAGCATGGAATGTTCTTCCATTTGTTTGTGTCCTCTTTTATATCGTTGAGCAGTGGTTTTTAGTTCTCCTTGAAGAGATCCTTCACATCCCTTGTAAGCTGGATTTCTAGGTATTTTATTCTCTTTGAAGCAATTGTGAATGGGAGTTTACTCATGATTTGGCTCTCTGTTTGTCTGTTATTGGTGTATAAGAATTCTTGTGATTCTCAGTCCAAAATCTCCTTAAGCTGATAAGCAACTTCAGCAGAGTCTCAGAATTCAAAATCAATGTGCAAAAATCACAAGCATGGGGAAAGGATTCCTTATTTAATAAATGGTGCTGGGAAAACTGGCTAGCCATAGGTAGAAAGTTGAAACTGGATCCCTTCCTTACACCTTATACAAACATTAATTCAAGATGGATTAGAGACTTAAATGTAAGACCTAAAACCATAAAAACCCTAGAAGAAAACCTAGGCAATATCATTCAGGACATAGGCATGGGCAAGGACTTCATGTCTAAAACAGCAAAAGCAATGGCAACAAAAGTCAAAATTGACAAATGGGATCTAATTAAACGAAAGAGCTTCTGCACAGCAAAAGAAACTACCATCAGAGTGAACAGGCAACCTACAGAATGGGAGAAAATTTTTGCAATCTACTCATCTGACAAAGGGCTAATATCCAGAACCTACAAAGAACTCAAACAAATTTACAAGATAAAAACAAACAGCCCCATCAAAAAATGGGCAAAGAATATGAACAGACACTTCTCAAAAGAAGACATTTATGCAGCCAACAGACACATGAGAAAATGCTCGTCATCACTGGCCATCAGAGAAATGCAAATCAAGACCACAATGAGATACCATCTCACACCAGTTAGAATGGCAATCATTAAAAAGTCAGGAAACAACAGGTGATGGAGAGGATGTGGAGAAGTAGGAACAATTTTACACTGTTGGTGGGACTGTAAACTAGTTCAACCATTGTGGAAGACAGTGTGGCGATTCCTCAAGGATCTAGAACTAGAAATACCATTTGACCCAGTCATCCCATTACTGGGTATATACCCAAAGGATTATAAATCATGCTGCTATAAAGACACATGCACACATATGTTTATTGCAGCACTATTCACAATAGCAAAGACTTGTAATTAACCCAAATGTCCATCAGAGATAGACTGGATTTAGAAAATGTGGCATATATACACCATGGAATACTATGCAGCCATAAAAAAGGATGAGTTCATGTCCTTTGTAGGGACATGGATGCAGCTGGAAACCATCATTCTGAGCAAACTATTGCAAGAACAGAAAACCAAACACCGCATGTTCTCACTTATAGGCGGGAACTGAACAATGAAAACACTTGGATGCAGGAAGGGGAACATCACATACCAGGGCCTGTCATAGGGTGGAGGTTGGGGGGAGGGATAGCACTAGGAGATATACCTAAAGTAAATGACGAGTTAATGGGTGCAGCACACCAACATGGCACATATATACATATGTAATAAACCTGCACATGGTGCACATGTACCCTAGAACTTCAAGTATAATAAAAAATTAAAAGAAATACATAAATGGAAAAAAAGAATGCTTGTGATTTTTGCACATTGATTTTGTATCCTGAGACTTTGCTGAAGTTGCTTATCAGCTGAAGGGGATTTTGGGCTGAGACGATGGGGTTTTCTGAATATACAATCATGTCATCTGCTAACAGGGACAATTTGACTTCCTATTTTCCTAATTGAATACTGTTTATTTCTTTCTCCTGCCTGATCGCCCTGGCCAGAACTATGTATTCCAATTTCTTTGTTAAATTTTTCTGATAGGATTGTGAATTTCTTCTTTGTGTTACCTTGAATTTCACTGAGGTTTCTCAAAACAGCTCTTTTGAATTCTTTTTCTGAAAGGCACATACCTCTGTCTTTCCACAATTGATCCCTGGTACCTTATGTTTGGTGAGGTCATGTTTTCCTGGATGGCCTTCATGCTTGTGAAAATCCATCAGTTTCTGGGCATTTAAAATTAGGTATTTATTGTCGTCTTCACAGTCTGGACTTGTTTGTAACTGTCATTCTTTGGAAGGCTTTTCAGGTATTTGAAGGGACTTCGGTGTTACGATCTAAGTTTTTAGTCACTGCAGCCATATCTGCATTAGGGGGCACCCCAAGCCCAGTAATGCTGTGGCTCTTGCAGACTTGTAGAGGAAGAGTCTTGATGGTCTTGGATAAGATCTGGATGAATTCTCTGATTTACCAGGCAGAGACTCTTCTCTTCCCTTACTTTCTCCTAAACAAATAGAATCTCTTTCCTGTGCTGAGCTGTCTGGAGCTGGAGGAGGGGTGACACAAGCACAACTGTAGCCACCATAGTTGGGACTGAATTGGGTCAGATGTGAAACCAGCAAAGCAGTGGGTCTTGCCCAATGCCCATGGTATCCACTGCCTGGCTACTGCCTGCGTTTGCTCAAAGCCCTAAGACTCTACAGCTAGTAGGTGGCAAATCTAGCCAGGCTTGAGTGCTTCCATTCAGGACAGCGAGCTTCCTCTATCTCTGGGCAGGTCCAGTGATGACATCTGTGACAAGGGCCTGGAGGTGGAAACCTTAGGAATCTACCTGGTGCTCTCTTCTACTGAAGCTGTTCTGGCACCCATGCTGCAAGACAAAGTTCTTCTCACTCTTCCCTCCTCTTTCCATAAGCAGAGGAATCTCTCTCCATGGTCATCACCACCCCAGTCCTGTGGTGAGTACTCCCTGGCTACTGCTGATGGTTCACTCAAGGCCCAAGGGTTCTACTGTCAGCTTGTGGTCAATGCTGCCAGGCCTGTGCCTCTCCCTTCAGGGGGCGTGTGCTCCCCTCTGCCCCAGGGCAGGTCCAGAAATCTTGTCCAAGTGTCACAGCTTAGAATTGGGAGCCCCAAGAGGCTGCTTGTTGTTCTACCTCACTGTGGCCAAGCTAGTACCTAAGCTCAAGACACAGTTTCCTTCACTCTTACTTTTTCTTTCCTAAAGCAAAAGGAGTCTCTCCCCTAGCTACCACAGCTGGGAATGTGCTGGGTCACACCTGAAGCCAGCACGTCTTTGAGTCTCACTCCAGCCCATGATGATTCCTGCCTACCATTGCTGATTATTCAGTGACCAAGGGCTCTTTTTTAAAACTTTCAAGTTTTAGGCATATAGGTGGTTTTTAGTTATATAGATAAGATCTTTATTGGTGATTTTCCAAGATTTTGGTATACCTGTCATCGCAAACAGTGTACACTGTAGCCAATATGTAGTTTTGGTTTTTTTTTTTGAGATAAGAGTTTCGCTCTGTCGCCCAGGCTGGCATGCAGTGGCACAATCTGCAACCTCTCCCTCCAGGGTTCAAGCGATTCTCCTTCCTCAGCCTCCCAAGTAGCTGGGACTACAGGCATGTGCCACCACGCCCAACTAATTTTTTGTATTTTTAGTAGAGATGGGGTTTCACTGTGTTAGCCAGGATGGCCTTGACCTCGTGATCCGCCTGCCTCGGCCTCCCGAAGTGCTGGGATTACAAGTGTGAGCCACTGCACCCGGCCACCAATATGTAGTTTTTATGCCTCACCAACCCCAACCCTTCTCCCTGAGTCCCTAAAGTCCATTATATCATTCTTATGCCTTTGCATTCTCATAGCTTAGCTTGCACTTATAAGTGAGAACATATGATATTTGGTTTTCTATTCCTGAGTTACTTCAGTTAGAAAATGGCCTCCGGCTCCATCCAAGCTGCTGCAAAGTCTATTATTTTATTCAGTTTTATGGCTGAGTAGCATCCCAAGGTGTATATGTACCACATTTTCTTTATCCACTCGTTGGTTGATGGGCATTTATGTTGGTTCCATATTTTTATAAGTGTGAATTATGCCGCTATAAATATGTATGTGCAGAGTCTTTTTCATGTAATCGCTTTTCCTCTGGGTATTCAGTAGTGGGATTGCTGGATGATTGGTAGCTCTATTTTTAGATCTTTATCACCATAGTTTCCATAGTGGTTGTACTAGTTTACTTTCCCACTAGCAGTGTAAAAATGTTTCCTTTTCACAACATCCACACCAACATCTATTATTTCTTGATTTTTAAATTATGACCATTCTTGCAGGAATACGGTGATATTGCATGGTGGTTTTAATTTGCATTTCCCTTATAATTAGTGATGTTGAGCAGTTTTTTCCCATATGTTTGTTGGCTGTTGGTGTATTTTCTTTTGAGAATTGTCTATTTATGTCCTTTGCCCACTTTTTGATGAGATTATTTATTTCTTGCTGACGTGTTTGAGTTCTGTGCAGATTCTGGATATTAGTCCTTTGTCAGATGCATAGTTTGTGAATATTTTCTCCCACTCTGTGGGTTGTCTGTTTACTCTGCTGATTATTTCTTTTGCTGTGCAGAAGCTTTTTAGTTTAATTGGGTTCCATTTATTTATTTTTGGTTTTGCTGCATTTACTTTGACCAAGGGTTCTTTAGTCAGCAGGTAATGAATCCTGCAAAGACTAGATACTTCCCTTCAAGAAGTGGGTTCCCTTCTGGCCCAGGATGTGTCTAGAAATGTCTGGGAGCTAGGGCCTAGAATGGGGACCTTGGGGCTCTGCCTGGTGCCCTATCCTACTGAGGCTGCACAGGTACCCAAGTTGCAAGACAAAGTCCTCTTTACTCTTCCCTCTCCTGTTCTCAAGTGCAAGGAAGGATCCTCTCCTGGAGCTGTGAGGTGTGCTGGCTAGGGTTGGGGGAGGGGTGGTGCAAGCACTTCCTTGGCTACCCTGGCTGGTGGCTCACTAGGTCACATGCCCCTAAGTCTAATGGCTGCAAGCCCAGCATAACATTAGCGCTTCCCAGGAATGGAACACAGGTTTCAGTCTCTGGGATGGGTAATTCCCCTCTGGCATGGGCTGGTCTAAATGCTCCCTCTGTGAGTGCCAACTGAGTTCTGCAAAGTGTTACTTTCCACAGTGACAGGGCAGTGCTGAATTCCAATGCAAAGTCACACAATCACTGCACTCTCTCTCCCCCAAGCACACAGATTCTCTCTTGTACAAGGAGGCAACTCCTGAGGGATGGGAGAGGGGTGGCACTGGTGATTCAAGACTGTCTTTCCTACCCTCGTCAATGCCTCTTTCAGTAATATGAAGTTAGAACCAGATATTGTGATTGCTCACCTGATTTTGCTTTTCGTGAAGATGCTTTTTTTGTATGTGGATAGTTGTTCAATTTGGTGTTCCTATGGGGAGGACAATTGGTGGGAGCTTCTGTTCAGCCATCTTCTTCCCCTATGAAAAATTAAATAAAAAAAGAGTTTTCCATATTTTCCCTGAGTCTTTTTAAATTTCATAATTTAATTTTTAAATATTTGATTCATCTAGAATTTACTGAGTGGTAGGTCTAGCTTTGCTTTTTTTCTTAACAGCTAGGTGTTTGAAACAACCATTTAAAAAACAAATCTAATTTAATTAGCTTGATTTAACCATTCTACAATGTGTACATATATCAAAACATTATGTATATCATAAATACATACATTTTTGTCAATTAAAACCATTACAAAGAAAAAAGAAAAAGAAAATAACTGTCGATTTCCTCCATTAGTTTGAAATGCCATCCTGGTATTACATACTAAATTTCTATATATACTTATGTCTTTTATTTTGGTACAGCACGTTCCCAATTTTGTAAAGAAAATTTATTTCCTTTTGTATAGAAAAAACAGAGGAAAAATACATCATCATGTTTATATAAAATAAATGAAGCAGACCCTTGATGGTGAGCCTAACTGTGCTGGCCTATGTTGTTTTCCTAGTGTTTTAACCTATCATTTCTGTGGCAGATTCTGAAACCAACAGAAAATTGATATCAGATGATGCTTTAGTCCTTAGGGCCCTTGGTTGAAAGTAAAACATAACCGTCTTAAACTTAATGGCAGAAATTTTGTAAATTCTCTGCATACTGTCACTTCCGACAGGTCAGTATGTAGTGAAATACTTCAGCATGATGAAACCAGTGCAACATTTAAGTTAGTTGGAATACACTCACTTTCCTTAGTTAAATCTCACATTATTTGAAAATGTTAGTTTATTACTAAAAAATCCATGCTAGCCTACAAGGCAAATAATAGCCTACTAAATATAACAGAGCCCAAACATCCCTATAATTCTACAAATTAATGGTTTCATGCATAGAGAACCCCTACCGTGGTCAAGGAATCCAAATTAGTTATTTTTGCATGCCTTTCTAAAACTGAGTCCTTGAGGAGGCAACAGAAATTAGTGATGTTGAGCACTAGTAGTACTAATCCCACTGACAACCCTCCTATTTTAAAAATAATTGAGTACTTCTTCAGTTTTCTGTGTGGCACTGAAAGTTCACAGCTCTTTAAATACTTATGTAATGCCATTCTTGGGGGGATCTTTAAGAGTTAGCCTTCCTACTTCCCAAACACCACAAAAGAACTAAGCCACAAAATCATCAGTAACAGAAGTAACATCCTATGGCTTTACAGAGTGGCTTCTTTAGAATTGAGGCTAGGTAATATTCTAATTCATTTTTTTGCTGAGCAGCGATAGTTGTTGAGGTAACTCAAAATTCTCGTCCATTTAATGAACTCTGTTTTCACCGGCAAATACAACAGGACCAAAACCAGATCATCAGCCCAGTGGTTCCCCTGTAAACTCCTTGGCTAGGAGATGAGATAATTAACTGGATCTCTTTTCACACAAAAAACAGCTTCTATTTTGGAGAGGTGAATTTGTTCGGCAGATCTTGTTTGCTTTTTGTACCAGGTTTGATGGAGTCAAACTCCAATTACCCATGAATATTTCTCAGTTGGAGATATGATGGTTCCTTATGATTTTGCCAAAGGAAGCGTCTTCAATTACCTTACTATCATAAATATTAAGAGGAATGTACATGTTGACTTTTTGCCCATCTAATTCATTTGGGTGTCCTGTTGGGCCAACGCTATCTTTCAAATTCTTTAAATGTTGAATGGAGAAATGTCAAGTCTTATTTAAATCTTTCCAAATACATTCCCTCAAACTATATCTTTCATGGTTGTTGGTAAAGAATAATTAGATGGGATTTAGAGATACACTCTTCTAAAGATAGGCTATATACAGCGTTTCAGTTATCTACTGCTATGTAACAAACTAGCGAAAAGCGTGGTGAATCAAAACAGTTAATTACTATTTCACAGTTCTGTACATTGATCTTGTTTATCTCTGCAATTTTCACTCTCTTTCATGCAGTTGCAGGCAGAGAGTGGCACTAGAGTCATCCGAAGTTCAACTGGGCTGGACATTCAACATGGCTGCTTCCCTTGAATGTCTGGAGCCTCACTGTGGTTGGCTGGAACAGTTGGCCACTGGCCAGGTGAATCTCTGACTGGTCAAATTTATGAAATAGGAGAAATGGTTACCTCCATCTTTAGGAAATTTATTCTTATCTGGGTGTGATTTCAAGCCTCCCTCCAAGTTTTATGCACTTATAAGCCAACTACTTTATAAGGTCTGAGACACCTTTTAAGCAGATTGGAAGACAGGAACTCTAATAACATGCAATGTCTTTTCTTGTTGCTTAGAAGGGTATGCACAAATTTTTACTAACACTCCAAACTCAAGCCTTTGGCACAATGTTCTTCAATGTTTAGAAATTTGTATTTGTTTCATTAAAAATTAAGAAAATTTTCTTGGCCGGGCACGGTGGCTCAAGCCTGTAATCCCAGCACTTTGGGAGGCCGAGAGGGGCGGATCACAAGGTCAGGAGATCGAGACCATCCTGGCTAACACGGTGAAACCCCGTCTCTACTAAAAAAATACAAAAACCTAGCTGGGCGAGGTGGCGGGCGTCTGTAGTCCCAGCTACTCAGGAGGCTGAGGCAAGAGAATGGCGTGAACCCGGGAGGCGGAGCTTGCAGTGAGCTGAGATCCGGCCACTGCACTCCAGTCTGGGCGACAAAGCGAGACTCTGTCTCAACAAAAAAATACTTCTTATTTTAAAAAGAAAATTTTCTTATGAGCTCCAGAGGAGCTTACCCTTTAAAACATTTCTAAAAATAAGAAGCATGTCTTAATTGTTCCTTTGATATACTGTTGGAAATTAGATTGTAACTGTGTAGAACTTATTTTTTTCATATTCAGTTATTTTTCTTAATTGTCTAAACTTTTGCTTGCAAGGAACCATATGTAAACAAATTACTTCTTTTTTCCAGATCTTGAAATCTAGGTTATTTGTACTATTTTAAACCCATTAAAATTTTTTTAAGTGTTACTGAAGAGTATCCTGTGGTTTTCACTGTAATTTTTTTTCCAGGACACAAATAAATTGACACCTGGAGGAATTTAAAAAAAATAGATATAAATATTCTACGTTATAATTCAGTATAAGTTTAGTATCCAATCTCTGCCTGACTGCTGGAGTTGAGAAATAAATCTTCTTCTGCATCAGTGCTTCTCCAGATTCAGACTGGAATGTACACTATTAGCTCTCTTGCTCTTACTCCTTTGAACTATACCCCTGGCTTTCCTGGGTCTCCAGCTTGCAGTGGGACTTCACAGGATTTCTCAGACTCCATAATCAATTCAGCAACACTGAATCTAAACCAGATATGGCAATTTCAGCACTTAAGTCAGACCCCGGGGTTGGCACGCCAGGATCAAAACTGAGATGCACTTCTGAAATCGTCTTTGTTAAGAAGTTGAGGTGCCTGTGTAAGCTCAAGCCAACAGGAGATATCTAGCAAGTGTGCTGCTATTTGAACCTTAAGCCTTTATGGGAATTGTGTTGGAGGTTTACATTTGAATGAATGTAGCTGTTAGGGAGCAGAGCTGAAACACTGTTGGATGAAAACACACAGGGAAGATTGAGGAGAGCAACAGGAAGTCAGCATTTTAGAGATATTTGGAAGTTGAGAAGCCTTCAACGTTCACCGAGGAGGACTTGTCAGAAATGAAAAAATTGGGAGAGTAGGGTGTCTCCGGAGCCAGGAGAACAGAACGATGGTTTTTACACTGTGCTCCCCAAAGTCCCACTAGGGGTTACCACATTTTGTAATAGCAGAGAGGAGTAAATAGATGTGAGTCTACACCTCTCACTAAAATCAGAGCTCTGAATACACTAAAAAATCACTCCAGTGACTTTCATCTTTGATTGCAAGTATAAAAGATGAAGAAAATTTTATTCACTAGACCTTATCTTAGGAGAAAACTGCCTGATTTCGGGAAGAGAGACAAATCTCAAAATCATGCTCCAACAAAATAAGATGCTTAGTGAACTACTAAGCAGGAGAAAAAGAGATAAATTGTTTTGTTTCTGAAAAGAAAGAAGAAAAGAAAGAATGAACAAAGAATAAAGGGAGAAAAATGGGTAGCAAAAGAAAAGGCAGATCTTATGATGTGATTCTATGATTCAGATATAGTCAATAATGTTTCTACACATACAAATCTTTTTCTTTAAATAAATAACTGATAAAGGTTCTGAATTTTATGTTGTGCTAACATAGAGCAAAACAGAGATTTGTGCTAATATAGAGCACAAATTTTATGTAGTATACAGAGCAGATATTTGGAGAAAGTCCCATGATTATGTAATATTTAGGAATTCTAAGAGATCATGAAGAGGTTTTGAATTTTCACAGGCCAATGTATTTGAAATAGGACTTTTTATAGTAGCTCTGACCAGTAGAAATCTAATATGAGCCACAAAACACAAGCCACATATGTAATTTTAAATGTTATAGTTGTCACATATAGTTTACATGCCCCAACATTACAATCTTCACACTTGAATGATTTTTTTTCTAATATGCTTCACCTTAGTGGATGACCACCACTATTCTTAAAATTAAGTAAATTATATACCTGGGAGAATTTACTGTCTCCTTCACTCATCCCACACCATCTTCATAAATTAACGAATCCTCCCAAATACTTTTTAAATTTACCCCCTGTGGTAGACACAATAATGGCCCACCAAAGATGTCCACATCTTAATCCCTGGAGCCTGTGAATATATTTCCTTAGATGGCAAGAAAAGACTTTGTAGGTGTGATTACGTTGAAACTCTCGAGATAAGGAGGTTATTCTGGATTATCTGGATGAGCCGAACCCAATGTAATCACAAGGGTCTTTGTAAGAGGGAAGTGGAAGTATCACAGACAGAGAAGGTGATGTGACAACAGAGAAAGAAGGCAGAGGGACTCAAGGAAGAGGACTTGAGCCAAGGAATGCAGGAAAACTGGAAAAAACATTGAAATAGATTTACTCCCCTAAAGTAACAAGAACAAACACAGCTCTGCTGACATTTGGGTTTTAGCCTTATAGATCCATTTCAGACTTCTGACTTCCAGAACTAGGACACCTAGGTGTGATAAGGTGGGGAAGAGGTAGAGATTGCTTTTTTGCATGCCTAGTGTTTGCTTCCATGTAAGAGCTACATTAAAAAAATACTCCTGGCCTCCTTCTAGAACAGCAGTGTCTTAATCTTATTGGCACACCTGGATGATACCAAATTATTCTTTTAAGGAAATCAATATATCACTAAAAATGCAGAGAGAAACATCTGGCAATAACATTTCAGGGCTGTGGAGCTACAGTATAAGTACACATGTGTTGGTATGCACACACCTGACTTTTATGTTTGGAACTGAAGCCAGCCATCTTCCCTAGGACAAATCTTTAATCTGCTAAAGAAACACAAGAACATGATTTACTTTCAGCTAGCCATTTATAATGATCCAGTTTTCTTCACTTGATCAAAGGAATATAATCTAATACTTGAAAAATGGGGTCAAAACAGCATTCCGAGGAAAATATTTACTGCAAATATTTATAATTGTGTAAGAAGAATCATTCTTTTTAAAATTCAAACTGTGTTTTAGCTTTAGAAGTCTTTACTAGATCTTAAAATCACAATTAAATATTTGAGACTCTATGTAACCCCCCCAATAAAAATAGTATATTAGTTGCTTTAAACAGTATTCATCACTTTCACTTTTTATGTTATAATAAACTTACGTATATAAAAATTTAAATGGTGTGTGTAGCATTGTAAAAATATGAGGAAAAAGTTTACTTAGTATAAAAACATGCATATATAAGTGTGCAGGAGAGTTTTTGAATTAAAACCTGCTTTACATAATACCATTTTGAATGAAAATTATGGATATTGATTCTCTGATTAAAGGAACTCTGTCTTCTCAAAAAAAAAAAAAAAGTTTCGTGTCATGGCTGGTTTCGAATCACCTGGCAGGAAGGATTTTTTTTGTAAGAATTAGGCTGCACGTTTTACATTTGGGCTGATCATGCCACCTTTGCTGCCATCTGGCTTGATGTGATATCCAGCATATCTAATTCCAGCACCTGGAAGTTTAAAGTGCTTTCTTTCTAAAGAAAAATAATGCTCCATCTACATCTATAGGTTTGTGAGATGGGGGAGCACGTGTGACAAGAAACATTTCCCAAAGAAAGATTGAAAAATTCCAAGGACTTATTCCTAAATTAGGTTCTAATGATCACTCTCCTTTTCCCATTCATCTATGAGGTTTTTCCCAGACTTGAGCACTTTGGTTAAAAAAAAAAAAAAAAAAAAAAGCCCAACTAAACAACTATGTTGTTCCAAAGACTTGCTAGCTATTCTTTTCTGTGGCCAATATTTCCTTGGTCACCACATCAGTGCAAGCATGATTTAACTGATAGGTAAAATAGTAATATTTATAAAGACTCTATGTGTAGAGGATAAGACATTGATAGTACACCAATGATTTTGAACATAGGCTCTGGAGAGAGCTAGATGCTAATTTTGACTCCTTAACTTAACCATCTGACCTTGAACTAGTTACTTAGTCTCTAGACCTCAATTTCCTCATCTGCAGAATGTGAATAATGAATGTTCTTGTGCAAATTAAATATGTATACAGTAGATATTGTCATTTGTTCCTTCAGATCCACTGTCCACCTGCTACTCCTTAGTCCCCCTCCCAAGGAGGCTGACCTGCATGGACCACTAGAGGCTCCCTTGTCCTTTGCTTTTTTTTGGTTCAGCCAATAGGGTGCCCAGAGAGAAGATGAGAGGGAGGGCTGAGAGTGAAGTTGGGGATTTATTCTGAATGCTTGCCCTGCAGCATTGCCTTAGGCTGTCACTATTCCTCCCCAGAAGCTTTCTAGGTGACTCTCTCCTTCTGTGTTCTGGAAAACTACTCCCTACCCTCTTCCCTTCAGGCTTAAGGACAGGTATTGCCTGCTATTACTAGCTCCAGGGCACAGCATCATCTCTACAACTTGCCACATCTTTGCAAATAATCCCTTTATTAAACTTTCCTAAGAAAATCCCAATTTAACCATGTCTCCTTGTTTTTGTTTTTCTGGGATGTTGATTGGTACAATATGTGTTTACCATACTGCCTTGCACAAAATAAATGTCCAACACAGTGATATTTATCATTAAGAAGACTGAAAGCATGTAATCATTCTTACAATAGCTGTACAACTGGTATGCTGAACAAGTGTGGTGCTTGGATTGTGACAAAAACACAGCTTAAATAAAAATAATCTTACCACTGTGTGTTTAAACTTCATTTGGTGATGATAATTTTCTCTCCGTGGAGGAAAACTCTAGAAGTCCCATGATTACTCATTCTTTTTTTTTTTTTGGATGAGCACTGGGACTTTATTACACAGCACGGCACTTGTGACAACGGGAGGGGTGGGCAGAAATACAGGCCGAAACATTCCACGGTCCAGGGACGGCTGGTCATTCAGAAAGTGTGCGTTTCCAGAACACTCAGTAGTAAGACCCTCTGAGGTTGTTCCGGGGGGTTGGGCCGGAAGCGGTAGGCGGGCATCATCCTCTTGCGGAAGGCCTAGTACTCGTTGTACGCCTTGGAGAGAGCCGCCGGCTGGTTAATGCGGAAGCCGGCGCCAGCCACTGCGGTGGTGCCCTTGTTGACCGGATTCTTGATGCCCTGGCTCTCCGAGCCCAGCCCCTCGCCCTCCTTCCAGCCCATCTTCATCAGCATCTGGTAGCGGATATTCTCCTCCGTCAGTTTGAACTCCTCGTACTCCGAGTAGTCAGGCTCGCGGCCCTCCTTGAAGGTCTCCCTAAACTTCTCCAGCTTGTCTGGAGGCAGGAAGTCTGGGATGAAGTGCTTGCCCCGGCCCATCTTCGTCACCTGGTCGGCCCATTACCTCGTCTTGTTCATCTCCATGCGCTGCAGCTGGTGCTCCCAGGTGACCAACTCGCTGTTCACCTCTTCGTCGCTGTGGTAGCCGTGCTGGTGCTGCTGCACCGCCTTCTCCCACAGCAGCTGCATGTCCTGCAAGGCCCGCTTTTGCTGCAGGATCATGTCGTACATCTGCTGCATCTGCTGCTGGTCCTTCAGCTGCTGCTTCTGGGAGCCCGATAGCTCTGTGAGACCCACTAGACCCACGGACTTCCCGTTCTCATAGCCGAGCCCCTTGAGGTCCTGAACTGACAGAGGTGACGGAGAGTCAGCCACGTCCCTCTGCACCAGCTCAGCAGGTGAGAGCTCTACTTTGTTGTCTTCAGGCCTCCACCGGCTCTTCGGCTTCCTCTTGACGGTGGCTGCGGAGGCTGGCTTCCCGGGGGCGCCTGGAGCAGGGATGATGGGGGGCACAGGCAAGGACGAGGCGGGGCAGGTGATTGTCGGGGGCGAAGGCCCTGACAGGGCCTCAGGAGGGGACCTGCGCTTCAGGCTGGGGTCGGGTGCCATGAGGGTGCCTGTGGAGCCGGCCTTGGCTTTCCGGAACTCCTCCAGCTTCTGTTAGTAGCAGTTGGACCCTTGGCTGTTGGGCTCGTACAGAAAGCCGAATGCCTGGGTTTTCGCGGTTGTTCTGGAGGGCGATGGTTTCCACCTCGGGATCCCCGCCCGTTATGAACCTGGCCAACTTTTCTGCAAGGTTCTTGACCTCTTCGTCCTCTGGGGGTGAAACTTTCTGAGAGGCTGCCTGCAACTTCCGTGCTTCCTTTCTTATCTCAGCCACCTCCTTTCTGTAGTAGAGGAATTGCCTGCTATTCTTACCGTGCAAAAATGGAAACGCCGGGTTATCCCTGTAGTCCTCCATAGTCGCTTTTTCTAACTCGGGGCCTGCTTCTGCCACAAAGCGGCCAGTTTCTCTATCACTTTCTGAGTCTCAACTCCCTCTGGGGGTGAAACTTTGATCTCCAGCCACTGCTCCTAGTCCTCCTCCTCATCCTCGCCGTGGGACTGGAAGACACTCGGGCGGTGAGCCACGGGCAGTTGCTTGGCGTGTGAGTAGCTCTTCACTGGCCTGGCGGGTTGGCCAGCCCTAGGCCTGTCCGCCTGCTGATGAGGAGGGACCTCTTCCCGGCGCGGGAGGTAGGCATGCTGGGAGGGGCACTGGGCGCGCTGGCATTGGGGGTGGGGGGCATCTGTGCTGGTCTGTGCCTTCTGCAACTTCAGAAATTGCTGCAGGAAGCTACCGTCGTTGGCCAACTTGTTTGAAACGCAGGAAGAGTTGTGTGCATTTGTGATTTCACCAGGATGTGGGGGCTGCGGGCTGACCACCTGATTCTGCTTGACTTTCTGTTCCATTTTGGCTTCAATTTCCCCTTTCTTCTGAGCGATGAGCTCTTCCTGGTGAAGGATGTTCATGTTCATTTTTTCAGATTTAGGGGGAGAAACCCCAAACCACCGGTTAGCCTTTCCTGCAACATCCCGGTTGTCCATCTTGAGACTCATCCAATCCCACAATCTCTCTACTCAGTCTTATGTGACAATCCTACAGTCACTTTAAGACATGAACACACTCACAATTCAGTAATTAGAATGTCCTGGGATAACATCTGACCTTGGTCGCCTCTTCTCCTGTATCCCAGGTTGTACCTTGCTCCAGGCTGCTGCCTGCTGTAGGGACAGGGTGAGTTCCTGGCTGTCCCTCATCTCATCTTCCTATCTCACAAACTGCTGTCTTGGAACTGCCAGTGTTAAGGGTAGGAGAGAGCAGAGGTGTAGGGGAGGGCACTGCTTGGCTAGGAAGCTTCAACTTCTCTGGACATATGGATGTTAGTTAAAGCTGATGCTCCAGGGTGGGCCTGGAGATGATGAAGCCGACGCTTCTCTCTTGGGTTCTTCTTAAGCTCTCCAGAGGTTTCTTACTGGGCCCTTTCTTACGCAGTTCCCTGGACTCAGATGGATTGCTTCCTGGGCATCCACCACACACCTCAGCCTCTTTCTGCTCTTCCTTCTTGCAAATAGTCCTGTTGACTAAGAAGGAGGAAAACCTCTCCCCGACACTCTCTCCCTCCTGACACACACCTGATGTGAAACGCAAAGCATTGTTTGGCTCAGGCCTGATGCAGTAGTGGTCTCTTGGCTTCTCCATCCAAGCAGTTAATGAGCTTCCAGACTTCTTAGTCCCCAACCCACTTGAGCTTCATCAGGCCAAGTCAGGCACCAGTCTTCCATGTCTCCAATAGCAGGGAGCACATTTCCAAGCTGTTGCAGGGGTTCCCAGAGACTCCCCAACTAGGTCTGGGAACAGAAGGCAGTATACTTCAACCCATCCTCTAAAGTATTAGAGATGAGGAGAGAAGAGCCCTCTCTGAAGAGATCTTGTTACCGTATCCTCAACCTACCAGCATCTCCAATCTCTTTTATGTCCTTGACTGGACTGAGGGATCCAAGAGTCAGAAACAAGTTCTGGTAGGGCTCTTACTTGGTACAACTGAATAAGATGAGTATTTGGTGTATGATGTCTATCACATCAGCCTCATTGCAGAAACACATCTTTTACGATATTAGCCAACATAGTTTAGTGGGTTTTTTTTTTGTTTTTGTTTTTGTTTTTGTTTTTTTTTTTAAGAACAAAACCTTAATAATTGGGATGTGGCTAGAAGAAGAGAGTTTTTTGATTAGTAGTTTGGTGATGGTATTTATATTATTTTTCTTCTGCCTACATTTGTCTTTTTTTTCTATGAATTTGAACCTAGGATAGAGAGCTAGAACAAGGGCCAAAGTGGGGAGTGATAATACTACAAGCATCTAGAATGACTGATATTGACATCTGGTGCTAGATGCTGTAGGGGAGGCATAGACAGAGGGAGGGGGCATCCTGCACTCTGGGATTTATAATGCAAAGGGAGAATCTCTTATAATGTAAAGGGAGATACTTACAAAGTAGAAGGGAATCAGTGACTTGATTGTGGTGATGGTTGCACAACTCTGTGAACATATTAAGAACCATTGGATTAGTCACTTTAAATGGGTGCATTGTATGATATATAAATTATATCTCAATAAAGCTGTTAAAAAAGAAAAGTAAGACAAAGTGGGAACTAAGAGAAAAGAAAGGGTTCATTCAATCTGGAGAGTCTGGGGCCAGAGCACACTATTGTTATGTGAGTCTTTAGGTCACAGAAGATCAAAAGAAGAGGTTGATTTAAAACATGGCTCTTTTTGTGGGATCAGTGTGTAGCTCAGCTGATAAAAGAGACTTCCCTGAAACCCCTTTAAGCCTGCAAGCACCATCTCTGCATTTTTTTTCTCTAGTGCATAAACAATGATGGAAAAGGGCCTGTCTTTTCTTACAGCTGGATGTGGCAAGCAGCTATTTCGCCTTATAGACTGGTAAAAAGTGGAACTGAGACCACAGATACGATGATTGTGGAGTCTGTTTGCCATCCTAGGCTGTCAGTAGAAGAAGCAGGGTGCTAGAGAGAATGAGGGGATAAGACATAGAGCAGTTCAGAGCTCTTAGCATTCTTTGAAGGTGATGTTAAATGTTCCAGGAAACTGAATGCTTTTAGAGAGAGATGGAAGGGTGCATCTGTTAAGAATTAAAGTGAAGAGGTCTGACTCATCTGTGTCTCACATGAAATTTAAAAACTTTTTCCTTTATTATGTAAATTTTAAAACATACACAAAATAGGGAGAATAGAATAATAACTTCCCATATAGCCATTGCTGTGAGAGGAGGGTTCCATAACTTGTTGAAATAACTACACTTTGCCTTATCCTTTTACTCTGCAAAAATAATATTCAAAAAAATGTAATGACACTGAAACAGAAATGTACTATTTAGTATTCTGGCATAGATGTCCATTTTAATTTCAGATTATGATAAAATCACATGTGCAATTTTTTTTTGTTATTCAGTTTGAAAGCATAATGTCTTTGATAAATCTGATTGAATGGGTAACTTTATTCTTCCATTCATATATTAAAAAGTTTTGGCTGGGCACGGTGGCTCACGCCTGTAATTACAGCACTTTGGGAGGCCGAGTCGGGCAGATCACGAGGTCAGGAGTTCGAGACCAGCTTGGCCAACATGGTGAAACCCCATCTGTACGAAAAAATACAAAAATTAGCCAGGCATGGTGGCACGTGCCTGTAATCCTAGCTATTCAGGAGGTGAGGCAGGAGAATTGCTTGAACCTGGGAGGCAGAGGTTCCAGTGAGCTGAGATTGCACCACTGCATTCCAGCCTCGGCAACAGAGCAAGACTCCATCTCAAAAAAAAAAAAAAAAAAAAAAAAAAAGGTTTTAAGCACGTGGAATTAAATATATCATTCTCAAATCTTACAACACTTGATTTGCATTAGACCACAGGTTTAATTGCATCAAAGGGCAAACAAGTGATATGCTTAGACTTCCCATTTTATCAGCATGTAATATCTTTTCTAAATTATTCAGCAGTTGATTCCCCAGATTTCTTCATTCGTTTTTCCTTTTGCTTCCCTGTGAACTTTTAACTTCAGTCATTCATTCATCAAAGAAGAACTTTATCAAGAAGGAGAATTAAAGCAAAACAATCTATTTTGCCCCTCTGCCATTCTTTTTGTTGTTGTTGTTGTTGTTTTTTGTTTTTGAGACAAGATCCTGCTGTATTGCCCAGGCTGGAGTGCAGTGGTGTGATCATGGCTCACTGCAGCCTTGACTTCCTGGGCTCAAGTGATCTTCCCACCTCAGCCTCCCAAAGTGCTGATATTGCAGGCATGAGCCACCTTGCTCAGCTATTTTGTCACTCTTTATCATCTTTAGGAAAATATCTGGAAGAACTAGTAATTAAATCTCCAAAAGGCACTAATCTATAGCAATTTTGCCTCTCACCTCAAGTGGGAGTTTGGAGTTGTCCATGAGAATTAATCCCTGTTAGGGAGGATGATCAACAGGTCAGTGTTAGGGAGCAACATCAGGAGTCTGGAGGGCAAAGACAATGGGATTCCGAGGGTTTACCCCCTTGCAACAGGACCCAGTGGACAGATGGAGAATGAGAACCTAGCGAGCACTCCTCTTTGTCCACCCTCTCATCATCCCCAGGTAAGGAACTGAAGGTTCTAGCACGGAAGTCGAGGCTGAACTGTGGTTACATAGTTTGAGTCAATACAGCAGTTGCAAGACCATGATAGTGGACTCAGGCCTCAAACCTGAAACCAGGTCTACATTGGCAGATTATTTCTAAATGTCATGAGTCAGTGGAATGAGGCTTTCTCTGATTCCTTAGAAGGGTGGCAAGGCAGAGCATGATTTTCTGTGCCCTGCAAATAAAGTCTAAGAAAGGCTGAGCTTTCTGGTTCTCTTTTTTTCACCAAAAACTTTTTATTGGCCTTTTGGGTAGAAACGGGTTTATTTGTCAGGAAGGATGATTCCGTCATACTTATGCTCGAAGCAACGCATGGTCTCCTCTTTGCTGAGTCTGTGTTTGGCCCCAATGCAGCCTGTTCTGTGCTTCTTGTCTGTGATGCTGAAACCTGGCCTACCCAGCACCACACAGAAGTCCAGGCCATAGATACCAATGCTTGGGTCATATATGATACCCAAATCGATCTGTTCCTGGATCCCAAAACCAAAGTTTCTAGTATCTGAGAAGTTATTTTTTCTTAACTCATACTTCTGCACCTTTGGATCCCTCTCCAAGATTTCTTCTGCCTTGAACCCTTGAACTGTGCAGTGAATAGCAATCTTTTCATTTCTCTGCATGCCAAAGGATCTGATTGTATCTAGCTCTGCAAAACACAGGGGTCTGCCCTGTGAGCTGCTCCAACACCTTGGCTGCTCAGGTCACTCTGTCTCCACTCTCCTCAACACAGATGTTGAGGCAGAGCTTTCAGATGTGAAGTTTCCACATGGGGTTGTCCTTTTTGCCTTGATCTGCCATGATGGAGAACAGGAAGAGCTCTGGTTCTCTTAAAAGAACTTTGGCAAACATCAAATGGGATATATTTTGGGGAGCTTCAGAAGCTCTACATCAGTCTCTGATTAGGCAAGAAATATCTATATATGAAAAACCTGTAAATAAAATTTGCAATTCATTCAACTTCAATGCAGCAAATTATATCCTTGATATTTGGAAAATCCTAAAGATGTTTGAAAAGCAGTCTATTAGTGGGATAGCCATTCAATTCTAGAGTCTTTTAGTAATAAGATTGTATTTGAATGGGGCTACCTGTAGGGTAATGACATAATCCTCATTGCAAAATATAAGCAACTGCAGAGGCAAGAGCTGCCATCAAGAATTATATGCTCCTAAGAGTGCCAAGTTGCTTTAAATTTTTTCTTCCTTTTACAGTGACACAGAAAGAGAGAAATCTCTTTTAATATCTCCATGAAATATTAAAATGTTGTCAGGGTCTTCTAAAAGCCCCCAAAAATCTGTGCTTTCAGAAGTATGTTAGCCATAGTACTCAGAATCACATAGCTACCACCATGGTGTTCCCATAGACTGGCCACATACCCTTTAAGTGGAGAGAGAATGTGGCCAGAAGTGTTACTTCTTTTGGTTGCTGGAAATGAAAATAAGAACAATCTTACAATTTCAGAATTAGTCAGCAGGAGCCCACTTTTTTCCTAAGCATTTCTTTATTTGTGGATTTTCAGAATGGTACAATTTAGAGATTCAAATATGAAGCCTTGCTTTCTCTACCAGAGAAAGGAAAAGATATACCTATATCCTGCTGTATATAATCTCCTTCAGAGGAGATTTCAGCTTTATAGATAAGTCAGAATCTCCTTTTCCTTTCCAGGGTTCGATTTCCACAATACACAATAATTTTAGGGCCTGAAAAAAATGACAATGTCCTCTCTTTCCTGAAGCACTTTTTGTAGTGGAAGACCTTTTTTACTATAATATTTTGTAAGTGTGGGCTTGGGAGAGAGAAAAAGAAGGCAGAGAAAAAAAAATCTAAGTAATTGTTCAGAATGTGTCACTTATCATTATTTTCAAATACAAGTCCTGTCCTTGGAGCTGTTCTCTTTTTTCACTGATTTCCTAGAAACATATGAAAAAGAAGACGAGCCTGCTTATATAGTTTAAAGTTTCTTATTTCATTTTTCATATCCTGCTGCAGATCACACCCAGCGTTTCTCCAGGGTGGTGTTTGAACAGATATCCTCTGTTTAATATGTGCTCCATTGTCATTGTTGAGAAGACAATGATTCCCGTGTCTTCTGCATCCAGGTGACACAGGGCAGATTGAATGCATCACCAAACAATGCACATCTCCTTTTCTATGATCATTTATTGTTGGAGAAGGAAGATACTTATTTTTATATTTGAGGGAACTGATGTCCAGAGCTGAAAAGTGATACGTTTAGAGGTCAATGGCTAGTTTGCAGTATAGTCAGAATGACTGCAATGACTGCCCAGATATCTTGACCCTTTGTTTAGTGCTTATTTCCCCATCTTGTATCCATAAGCCTCTTTAGTGGCACACTTTTATTTGCTCTATCTACCTGAGGCTCTGGGTTCTCATATTGAGGACCTGCTTCCTGCCTTGGCAGAAAGCCTGCCCTGACCTGCTCTCTGTCAAAGCCTCCTGGCAATCTCCTTGCCTCTGGCTACATGCAGTAGCTTCCTTAAACATCTCTGTGGCTTCCCAATCAACCTCTAGTTCTGGTGCTATTTGTGACCCCTCTTCAATCTGCCTTATTCCCAAATTACTGCTTTGCTTTAGAATTTTTTGTTTTTCTTCTGAGATGGAGTCTCACTTTGTTGCCCAGTCTGGAGTGCATTGGCCCTATCTCGGCTCACTGCAACCTCCACCTCCTGGGTTCAAGTGATTATCCTGCCTCAGTCTCCCAGGTAGCTGGGATTAGAGGCGTGTGCCACCATGCCCTGCTAATTTTTGTGTTTTTAGCAGAGACGGGGTTTCACCATGTTGACCAGGCTGGTCTTAAACTCCTGACCTCAGGTGATCTCCCCTCCTTGGTCTCCCAAAGTGCTGGGATTACAGGTGTGAGCCACCACCCCCGGCCTTTGGTTTAGCTTTGACATGCGGAGGGGATGGAGGGGACACCTATCCTCTTCCTTATGCAACTAGGAATCTTCTCCTCAAGCTTTCTCTTCCCAGGAGTGGAGAGTGTTTGAGTCTCTTCTGCTCCTCTCTACCACAGCGCTCAATTCTCCCCAGGGAGAAGGAGGGGTGGAGCTAATTGATCAGGCAATTTTACTAGCGAGTGTGATCAATATGCCTTGTGGTGGGGAAACTGGCTCTGTCCTACCTCTCTTTGACCTGAGGCGCTGTACCTGCCACTCTTTGACCTGAGGTGCCGTGGGCCTGCTCACATCTCTGGCCTCTTTTTTTTTTTTTGTCTCCTCTGTCACTCACCCAGGCTGGAGTGCAGTGGTACGATCTTGGCTCACTGCAAGCTCCACCTCCCGGGTTCACACTATTCTCCCACCTCAGCATCCCAAGTAGCTGGGACTACAGGCGCCTGCCACCTCGCCCGGCTAATTTTTTTGTATTTTTAGTAGAGACGAGATTTCACCGTGTTAGCCAGGATGGTCTTGATCTCCTGACCTTGTGATCTGCCCGCCTCGGCCTCCCAAATTGCTGGGATTACGGTTGTGAGCCGCCATACCTGGTCATCTCTGGCCTCTTAATTTAACTCTCTAACTGCAGTGTTCTCCAGGTGTTCACCCATGCAGCAGGATGCTGTCTTCCTTGAAGCTGGCTGAGTAAGTAGATTTGGTGTGCTCTACAGACTGCATTCCCCATAGTTTGGACCAAGATTTAGGAAGAGTCAGGAGCATTATTTTGTCCCAAGGTTTAAAATGTATTCTTCCTCACAGCTGACAGTTGGGCCCTGTGTGTTGGAAGTTATTAGGTGCTGGCCCAGCCATTAATACAGCTGACACTGTGATTCCTGTTTGGCCATCCATTCTTTGTAGGACTTCTCCATTAGTTAGAACTTTTGTGGGGAGAAAAGTAAGCTTCAGACTCCCAAGTGTCAAAGATCTGCAATGTTGGGTTGTTTCTCCTGGTTACCTGGTTGTCGGAGGATGAATTGCCTGTCTCCTATACAATTTTTGGTCTGTCATTAGCTCCCATTTCACTACTCAATTCACATTAATCAAAAACCATTTTGAAAAAATTGATTTAACAAGGAAAATAAATGATGTTTACTTAATACTTTTATACACTCTTTATCATACTAGCTATTGCATTCAGATTGTCTATTACCTGTAACAACATGGTGAAGGGGTATTAATATACCCATTTTAGATTAAAAAAACTTAGGCCCAGAGGGGGAAAGTCTCAAAAGGTCATTCAGAGCCACTCAAGATATCCCCATTTGTCCAGTAGCTATTATGTGCCAGGCATAGACCTAAATGTTTTACAGAGAGTATTTTGTTTATTATTTACCACAGTGTTGCCGGGGAGACATTATAATCTCTGAGAAATTAACAACTTGCCAAGGAACATATATCAAAGGAAGGATGGAGACAGAACTGGAATTCACATCTTTCTGGCTCTAAAACTGCAAGTTCTTCCTAACATTTCAGGGTGCTTTCCCTTTACAAGTGCTCATTTTTCAACTAGATTTTTGAACTGTTAGGGAGACAAGTTTATTGTTTCAGGCCTGCACAGAATTGATAGTAGCAGTTAGAGTTCAGTTTCTCTCTCTGCCTTCCCATCAACTTCTCTCCCATTTCTGGGAATGGGGACAGAGAATTTAGAAAATTTATAGGTATACAATGTAATTTTGTTTGGAAAAACCTTTAAATGATTGAAATCTCTTTAAAAAACTGTACCTTCACCTTTCAGATTTCTGCCCAATGACAAGAACTATGGCTGGCTGTGTGCTCTTAAAGTAAGTGCTAGCTTTCATATTCCTGGCACATGGCCCTGGTTTGGTACTTCCTGGTGTCTTGTCCCAATTACGGGCTCCTCTGCCACTTACAACCCTCTGGTGAAAGACCAGGTCACTTCCCAAGAAGCAAATTATTTGATTAAGCAAGTATTTATGTAAAATTTGTAATATGCACATGTAGAAAAATATCAAATTACTAGCTGCACAAGTTTTGCCTTTTCTTTTTGCATTTTGTAATTTGTTTGATTGTCAAACTTGGAGGAGATAAAATGGACAGTAGCAACATTTCCATTGGAAGAAAGATTTCTGAAGAGCTTACAAGGAGGTAAATTTGAGTGGTAGGATGTTCCTTACATTTGTTTAACAGTAGGCAACACATTTAAAGGTGCAGCAAGTTAATATGTACTGGGAAGAGCAAAGGTAAGAGATTGAAGGGTTCAGGTTGTCTTTGAAGATAAAAATGGGAAGTCTGAAGATGAATTTGAGGTCCCAAGAGAGGGGGAGGAAAAAGTGAGGTGTGAGAAACATTATTCAAACTACACTAGGTCTACAATGAAGTGACAAATAGATTTGACTTCTAAAAGTAAAAATGAAAATAATGCCAACATAGCTAGGTTAGGGGCAGTTTATTTGCTTCTTTGTTAAATTCTATCACAAGCTGGTTGCCAGTGGGATAGATACTAAAGAGGAGATATACTACATGACAACTCATTGGATAATCATACTAATAATCTGTTTTTCCTAGAGTAAATAAATTTATTTTTAGACTTATAAAGCTGGTTTATTGAACAGTCTGAACTGAGTGTGTGTGGGGGAGTAGAGTAGTTTTAATTTTCTTTCCTTATTCCTGTCTTGATACATCTTCTTTCTAGTCTCATTATTTTGACCCTTTACAACCTCTTGGGAAGATTCACAGCATTCTGATTGCTTTGAGTGTTTCAAAAATCCAGTACATGCCAGTTTAATCCAAAGCTTTAAGCTCATCCTATGTGACACTCTGCCATGGTTCAAGATTTCAGGATAGTATGGAGGTTCCTCAAAAAACTAAAAATAGAACTACCATATGATCCAGCAATCCTAGTTCTGGGCATTTACCCAAAGGAAAAGAAATCAGTATATCAAAGAGACATCTGCACTCCATGTTTATTACAGCACTATTTGGAATAGCCAAGATATGAAATCAACGTAGGTGTCCAACAACAGATGAACAAATGCATACACACACAATGGAACACTATTCAACCATAAAAGGAGTGAAATTTTATCATTCATGGCAACATGGATGGAAATAAATGACATTACGTTAGGTGAAATAAGCTAGTAACAGAAAGTTAAATACTGCATGTCTTCACTCAATATGGAAGCTAAAAAAATTTTGATCTCATAGAAGTAACAGGTCAAACAGAAAATACTAGAGGCTGGGAAAGGCATGGAGAAGGAGGAAATAGAGAGACTTGTTAAAGGATATAAATTACAGCTAGATAGGAAGAATAAGTTCTAGTGCTGTGTAGATGTAGAATTACTATAGTTAATAATAATATATAGTTTCAAATAGCTAGGAGGATATTGAATGTTGCCAACACAAAGAAATGATAAATTTTGGAGATGATGGATATGCTAATTACCCTGATTTGATCACTATACATTACATGTGTCACTACATCACTATGTACTGCTGTACATAGTGGCTCACATCCGTAATCCCATTACTTTGGGAGGCTGAGGCGAGAGGATTGCTTTAGGCCAGGAGTTTGAGACCAGCCTGGGCAACATGGTGAGACCCACTCTCTGAAAAAATAAAAATAAAATAAATTATCCAGGCATGGTGGCACATGCCTGTAGTCCCACTTACTTAGGAGGCTGAAGCGTGAGAAGAGCTTGAGTCCAGGAGTTTGAGGCTGCAGTGAGCTATAATTGTAACACTGCACTCTAGACTGGGCAACAGAGCAAGACCTCATCTCATAAAACAAAACAAAACAAAACTGTATACCCCCTAAATATATACAATTATTATGTATCAATTAAAAACATGAAAAAAGGACAATATCCAGTTTGGTACAAAGAACAAGTTATCTGGGTAATAATGTCTAATAGAATATAAGGAATCTAGAGAATAGGAACAGGTCTTCATAAGTGGTTTTATTGTTTGTTTAAAAAAATTGCATTGGATTGATACCAAGTCAATTCAGTTTATTGTTTAAATGTCTGAAAAATCTGATATAATTATTTTAACTATTTCAATGACATTAATATTTTCAGTATGAAATCATAACTTTAATAAGAAAACAGTTTAAAAATGATATATATGTATAACACTATTGATTGTTTTAATATTCTAAAAGTAGTAGAAGAAGGTCTTATGGTCTTATAGAAATATGAAATACAAAAATATGGAAAAGGATAAAAAGTTAACTTAAAATAAGAAATAGTGGATGTAGACCATTTTTATTCCATCCATCTACAGATCCACTAATCAATCATTTAAAGAACCATTTATTGGGAGGCCACCACATTTTAGATTACAACTAAGTAAAGTCTGATAATCCCCTGATAATAAAATATACCCAAGAAGGCCAATTTGTTTTTTCAATTACATCCCTTTTCTGAACTTACTTCAGATTTCTCTTTACAGTCTGTCTTTTGCTTGGCCCAAGTATTGTACCTTGCTCCAGTCTGCTGTGGCCAGTACTTATGCCTTCAATGCTTTTGGCAAATGTTACCCAGAAAGCCACTCATCCTTGAGAACACTCTGAGGTGGCTAAACAAAGGCAAGCCACTTCACCAGTTCCTTAGGAGGCCACTACACAGGACAAAATGGACGACCATATTTCTTTAAGAACAAGTTCCGAGTTGCTTCACCTGGTACTAGGAGTCTGTGCCAGGAGTGTGGGCTGCTACACGAATGGCTACTGCCAACATGAGATGTGAGGGATGGCAAGTGGGCAATTTAACATGCTAGGACAGTCTCTTACCACAAAGCGCAGATTATTTTTTCATCCAGTCTTCAGCTGGTTGTTGAAAGTTTTTGGTTGATTCCAGGATTCTGTAAAGTTCTTTCAGTTTTTGCCAGCTCATGAATTGCTTTTGTGGAGGGAAAAAGTCCTGGTGTTCCTACTCTACTGTTTTTGGTGATATTACTTTCATGGGTTTTCCTTAGGAATATGACACTGCAAAGGAAGTTAAAGGTCAGTCTTTCCTGTCTTTTGTCTTTATACTTAGAAGATAGCAATACATAAACTATTCACATTTGTAGAAAGAAAGTCTCATTTAATTAACATTTCTGACCCACACCTTCACCCATTCCTCTTTCTTTTTACAAGGAGAAACACTTTAATTGGCACCATGGGTAGAAGGCTCCTGTCTGCCTGCTCTAGGCTCCGTTTAAATTTCCCCTTTTATTTTTAGTTGACAAATGATATGCTTTGGCTGTGTCCCACCCAAATCCCATCTTGAATTGTAGTTCCCATAATCCCTACATGTGGTGAGAGGGATCCAGTGGAAAGTGATTGGATCATGGGAGCAGTTTCCTCCATGCTCTTCTCTTGATAGTGAGTGAGTTCTCATGAGATCTGATGGTTTTATGAGGGGCTCTTCCCCCTTTGCTTGGCACTCCCTACCTCCTGCCTACTTGTGAAGAAGGTTCCTGCTTCACCTTCTGCCATGATTGTAAGTTTCCTGAGGCCTCCCTAGCCATGCAGAACTATGAGTCAATTAAACCCCTTTTCTTTATAAATTACCCAGTCTTGGGCAGTTCTTTATAGCAGCATGAGAACAGACTAATATAGTAAATTGGTACCAAGGTAGTGGACTGCTGCTATCAGGATACCCGAAAATGTAGAAGTGACTTTGGAATTGGGTAACAGGCAGAGGTTGTGATGTAGGATTTTTCTTAGTCATTTTGCCAGCCAGGGACCTCTGGCTGGTGACGCCCCTGGCTGGGACTCCTTCAGACACGCTACCTGCTGCAGGAGGCACCCTGCCCACTTGCCCCACCTGGGCTGAGTTTGGCTTATGGACTGGCTCAGCCTGCAGCTGGGCTGGGCATGCCCCAGCGTGCATCTGTTATAGCTTGTACCTGTGTTTGGTGGTTCCTGAGCTCTTGTGCTGCATCCCAGAAGAACGAGGATACACTCAATTGAAGGGTGACGAGAACAGAGAAGAATTTTATTGAGTGATGGAAGAGCTCTCAGTGGAGAGTGGACATGGGGGTGGTCCCTCACCTCACAGTCAGGTGGTTTTTCTCCCAGTGTGGCTGAGTCCAGGGCCTTTGTGGGCTCAGACTATGGGAGTGTGTGCTGATTGGTTTGTGAGTATGCAAGGAAAAAGCAAAAGGTTAAAGCAAAGGCACCACTCAAATATGATCATGGCAGTGTAGAAAACCAATTAGGAATGGGTAGGTATATGTAAAATAGGTGAAGGGTGGGGATCAATCAGAGGAGTGTGTCAAACGGGAAGACAGCTTCTCAATCTAGTCTGTGGATTTGACTTGTAGCTTGGATTTCAGGCTTTAAACTATCTTTGGCTTATAGATGGATTTTCACTGGGGATCTGTCCCTATCTGCCTAGGCATTTGTCTGCCTCCTGCCACTATTAGTTTGAACAGTTTGGAAGACTCAAAAGAAGACAGAAAAATATGAGAAAGTCTGGAACTTCCTGGAGACTTTGAGGGCTCAGAAGACAGGAAGATGTGGGAAAGTTTGGAACTTCCTAGAGACTTGTTGAATGTCTTTGACCAAAATTCTGATAGTGATATGGGCAATGAAGTACAGGCTGAGGTGCTCTCAAATGGAAATGAGGAACTTGTTGGGAACTGGAGTAAATGCCACTCTTGCTATGCTTTAGCAAAGAGACGGGTGGCATTTTACCCCTGCCCTGGAGATCTGTGGAACTTTGAACTTGAGAGAGATGATTTAGGGTATCTGGTAGAAGAAATTTCTAAATGGCAAAACATTCAAGAGGAAGCAGAGCATAAAGATTTCGAAAATTTGCAGCCTGATGATGTAGTAGAAAAGAAAAACCCATTTTCTGGGGAAGAATTCAAACAGGCTGCAGAAATTTGTATACGTAATTGGGAGCTGAATGTTAATCAACAAGACAATGGGGAAAATGTCTCCAAGGCATGTCAGAAACCTTCACAGCAGCCCCTGTCATCACATGCCCAGAGGACAAAATGGTTTTATGCACCAGACCCAGGCCCCCTCTGCTCTGTGTAGCCTTGAGACATGGTGCTCTGCATCCCAGCTACTTCAGCTCCAGCTGTGGCTAAAAGGGGCCAAAGTACAGCTTGTGCCATTGCTTCAGAGGGTGCAAACCCAAACACGTGGTGGCTTCCGTGTGGTGTTGAGCTTGTGAATGCACAGAGTTCAAGAATTGAGGGTTGGGAACCTCCGCTTAGATTTCAGAGGATGTATAGAAGTGCCTGGATGTTGAGGCAGAAACTTGCTGCAGGGGCAGAGCCCTCATGGAAAACCTCTGCTAGGGCAGTGTGGAAGGGAAATGTGGGAGTGGAACCCCCACACAGAGTCCTCACTGTGGCATTGCCTAGTGTAGCTAGGGCAGTAAGAAAAGGGCCACCATCCTCTAGACCCCAGAATGGTAGATCCACTGACAACTTGCACTGTGTGCCTGGAAAACTCACACTCAACACCAGTCCACGAAAGCAGCCAGGATGGGAGCTTCACCCTGCAAAACCACAGGGGCAGAGCTGTCCAAGGCTGTGGGAGCCTACCTCTTGCATCAGTGTGACATGGATGTGAGACATGGAGTCAAAAGAGATCATTTTGGAACTTTAAGATTTAATGACTGCCCTGTTGGATTTTGGATTTGCATGGGAACCTGTTGCCCCTTTGTCTTGGTCAACTTCTCCCGTTTGGAACGAGTGTATTTACCCAATGCCTGTACCCCCATTGTATCTAGGAAGTAACTAGCTTGTGTTTGATTTTACTGGTTCATAAGTGTAAGGGACTTGCCTTGTCTCAGATGAGTTTGGAATTGGACGTTTGAGTTAATGCTGGGTTGAGTTAAGACTTTGGGGGACTGTTGGGAAGGCATGATTGTGCTTTGAAATGTGAGGCCATGAGATTTGGGAGTGGCCAGGGACAGAATGATATGGTTTGGTGTATCCCCATCCAAATCTCATCTTGGATTATAGTTCCCAGAATCCCTATGTGTCGTAGGAGGGACCTGGTGGAAAATGATTGGATTATGGGGGCGGTTCCCCCCATTCTGTTCTCATGATAGTCAGTGAGTTCTCATGAGATCTGACGGTTTTATAAGGGGCTTTTCCCGCTTTGCTCAGCACTTCTCTTTCCTGCCACCATGTGAAGAAGGATGTGTTTGCTTCCCCTTCTGCCATGACTGTAAGTATCCTGAGGCCTCCCTGTGCTTGCTGAACTGTGAGTCAATTAAACCTCTTTCCTTTATAAATTACCCAATCTCAGGTAGTTTTTCATAGCAGTGTGAGGACTAATTCAACATGTAATAATTGTACATATTCATGGGATACAGAGTAATGTTTTTATATATGTCTACTATGTACAGTGATCAAATCAAGGTAATTAGCATGTCCATCACAGGCATTTGTGTTGTGAACATTCAAAATTTGATGAGATTAATTCTTAAATCAGTTAAAGAATACTAATAACTGGTTGCTACTTGACCACTATTATGGCTGAAGGAAATAGGACATGAAGGAATGGCAAATTCTTAATGTTGGCTAGACAAGGTCATGTGATTATATGTGTATATACAATTGGAAGAGAATGCTTGTGGTTGGGATAGCCATGAGGACAACAGAAGTCTATTATTCTTAAGGGAGCTGCAACTAAAATGAAAGAGAGTTTGCAAAAATTAATCATACAACAAAAGATGAAAATACTGTGATACGTCTGACCTAAGATAATTTGGCTTTTAAAAAATATGTTTTAAATTAGAATTTTAAATAACTTGAATTTGTCTCCTTCATGGGAATGTCTTTTAAGTGGACACAAAAAATTTTAATCATTGCTTAATAAAACTATATACATATTTCTTTGCTAGATTGAACTTTCTGTCTCTGGAATGCCTCTGTCACCATTAGAATTAGTCAGATGTTATCCCTCTACTGTCATTTTGGGCAGTGGTAGACAGGTTTTTGCATCCTGATTGCTGTGTGCTCCTCTGCATTTCAACCCCAGGCACCTATATGTGAGTCACAGGATTTATTCTCACCAGTGGGAAAGTGGGAAGAAATGATGTGCCACTTCTGATTGAAAGCAGTTAGAGTATTATAAACCTTCCCTTCGCTCCTCCAGGCAGCTGAAAAAGAAAAACTGTAAGATAGCATATCGCAAAATGGAAACATAACTTGTCCCTGAGTCATTGTTAAAGGAGAGCAGTACATATTACAGTGTCTGTGATATGAGTGAGAAGGAAACTTTTATTACATGGAGTTGCTGAGATTTCAGGATTTATTTGTTATTGTAGCATAATTTGTTATTTAAGTAATATACAGGGACACAATTACATTACTAGGAGTAACATGGAATTACCTGTTTTGAAAGTAACTTGTCATTTGATACCTGATTCTTTATATATTCCTTCTTTTCTGAACTTGAAAATTTGCTGTATTCCAAGAAGATATATGTAGCGATGAATTTACTACTTCCATGAATCAAAACTGTATTTACTATATAACTCTAATTTTGCTGAAAAAAACGCCATCATAAATCTAGGCCCATATTTACATTTGCAACTATACTTTACAGAAGTTGGGAAGAAATACACCAAATTATTCATTATTCTTTTGTCACTGGGACAGAAGATGGCAATAGAAATGACAGAATTTTTTTTGTATTGAAAAATGTTCTATATTTTAAACATCCCTTTTAAAAT
This sequence comes from Theropithecus gelada, assembly GCF_003255815.1. Lineage (NCBI taxonomy): Eukaryota > Metazoa > Chordata > Mammalia > Primates > Cercopithecidae > Theropithecus > Theropithecus gelada. Next base: position 127,392,429 of record NC_037673.1, on the reverse strand, counting down.
CATTAGTTTTATAATTAGGGGCTGTATTCAGTGGCTCATGCCTGTAATCCTAGCACTTTGGAAGGCCAAGGTAGAAGCATTGCTTGAGCCCAAACAGTTCAAGACCAGCCTGGGCAATATAGTGAGACCTCATCTCTATAACAGCAGCAACAATAAAAAGCTGGTGCAGTGGCATGTGCCTGTAGTACCAGCTACTTGGGAGGCTGAGGCAAGAAAATCCCTTGAACCCAGGAGGTTGAGGCTGCAGTGAGCTGTGATTGCACTACTGCACTCCAGCCTGGGTGACAGAAAGAGATCCTGTCTCAAAAAACAAACAAAACTAGTTTTATAATTAGGAAAGAAAATAATAAATGTCATAAAAGAAAAATTTAAAAAGATAAAAATATGCTCCAAAGATGGTATCCATGTGGTGAACAAGCACATGCAAAGATGTTCAATATCACTAACCATTAGGGAAATGCAAATTAAAACCATGACACAGTACCGCTACACAGCTATTAAAATGGCTAAAATTAAATGTATACTGACAATACTAAGTGCTGACTTAACAGAACAACTGGAAATCTCATACGTTGCTGGTGGGAATGTAAAATGATACAACCAATCTGGAAAACAGTTGGCAGTTCCTTATAAAGTTAAACAGTAACTTACTGTATGACCTGGCAATCCCACTCCTAGGTATTTATCCAGAGACATAAAAACAATATACAACAATACATAGTATACATAACAAAATAGTATTTTACATAATAATAAATGCTAGTTCCATTCTTCCTAAAGAAAAGAACATGCCTGCCTGAGGGAGGTAAACAACAATGTAAGCCAAGTGCCTAATTCATACAAAAGGTGCACTCAAATGTTTATGGCTACTCTACTGATAATAGCCAAAACCTGAAAATGACCTAAAGGACTTCACTGGGTGAATGGATAGCCAAACTGTGGTATGTCCATAGAATGCAGTATGTCTCAGCAGTAGAAAGGGACGATATGCTGGTACCCGCAATAAGACAGATGAATCAAAGGCATTACACTATGAAATAGAAGCCAGTCTCAAAAGGTTACATACTGTAGGATTTCATTTATATGACACCCTTGAAAAGACAAAGCTGTAGTGATAGAAAACATATCAGTGATTTCCCAGAGTTACAGAAGCAGGAATGTGGATGTTTTGGGGTGATGGAACTATTCAGTGTCCTGATTGTGGTGATGTTTATACAAATCTATACGGAGTTTAAATTCATAGAACTGTGCATTGAAAAAAGTTAAATTTCACAGCATGTTAATTAAAAATAAAATAAAAATAAAACAAAATCAGAAACAAAACAAATAATGCCTACCCTTCAAGTTCTGGTCTTTCCCACACCTACTTTTCAAGTCCATTCCAGGCCACACTGAGTTTCTCTTTTCTTCCTCTGAAAGGATATTATTAAGTAGACCATTTATCATTTGGTTCTTATCAACAAGAGAATGTACTTCCTAGATCAATAATTGTACTTAGAATAACATATTTGCTGACTACATCATTTATCACTGGACACTTATCAGTAATTGCTTTGCACTGTTGCACACCTCTCCCAGGTGGGCATGCCTTGTTTCTCTAGAAAGCATGGAACTAGCACTCATTTTTATGTATACTACTATTTCTTCTCTACTACATATTGATATGTGTAATACTTTTGTGTATGATGTGTGCAATACTATTGCTGCTGTGTATAATACCATTTTATTTTTTATTCAAAACAAACTAGTGAGATAGTATTAATATTTCCATGTTTTTTTGAAGAGGAAACTAAGGTTTGTAAAATTATAGGACATGTCCAGAGTCACATAAAAAGCAAGAGGAAAAGCTGTGGAGTAAGACTAGTTCTGGCTGACTCTAAAGCCCATGATCTTTTCTCTATACCACTGTGCTGCTGCACAACCAGTTGGCATGCTACTAAAGGAAGAGACTGTCTTCGTTTCAGAATCCCAATCAGTCCTCAAGGACTTCTTGACATTTGAATGAAAAAAAAAAAAAAAAAACCATTTAGTTCTGTTCTGTATGATAGGTTAAAGGCACTTGAATACTCTAGTTTGGCTGCATGCTTGTCCCTCAGAGTGACTCGAACTCTACAAGTCCAGGTGTGGGGAGGTGGAGCTGGTGTGAGTAACTGGGGAATGATGTGTGGGCTGCAGGAGCCAAGGCTAGGCTTGTTTCTTGGTGATTGTCCTGGAAATTAGGAATCATGCAGAAGAACAAATAATAGAAAAAAGACATGAGAACCTTAAGAATGTAACTCTAATGTCCAACAGCAGTCATTGTATGTAATAAATTAATTTCTCTCATATGCTTTTGGAATGTTATGAGTTAGTACTCTCCTTGGGAGAACTGAGAAAAGAATCATTCAAATTATTTTTGTTTTCTGTGGGTCAAAAGAGGATCTGCAGTTGAAAAAGACTGGAGGTTGGGAGTGTGGGGTAGTAGGAGAGAGGTTCCTGCTTTTCTATACAGGGAAAGGGAGTTTCGGATAGATAGAAGGGGAAAACTGAGTGACAGGGGAGGCCAGTAAGTACCCTGCTTAGACCCAGGTGTTGGCATGTGAAGGTGAATAGAACTTTTGTCTTGCTCTTCCCACTGGGTTGTCTATCATTATGAGGCAAGGAAAGCCCCAGTCAGGTCAGGAAGGTTCTGGGGTTCAGCAGCAAGTCTTGATTTTTGTTTTCCCTGTGGGCAAAGTGCCTAGTCTCAAAGGTGTTTACTTTCTTTGTTGGGTGTTCTCTAAGATAAGAATAAAACAAAACTAAACCACTCAGAAAGCTGTGCTTCTGTAAATAAACCTTCAATGAAGTGTAGAGTCAGAGCTTTCTCTGAAATTTTCCCTCTACATTATGTTGCTGCTGCTGCTGCTTAAATATTCTGAAGTCCAAAATAATGGTACTTTGTGATTTGGTGCTTTATCGACACTGCAATGCCATTGTTAGAGGCTTTCATTTTTGTTACTTCAGTTCTAGTTCATTCACATTGCAAGTGGCTGCTTTAAGACCACTTTTCTCTTCCCCACCGAGTGTCTGCCTCTTGGTTCTCAGATTTTCTTTTATAAAGGGTTGTTATGTTTCGTATGATGTGGTAACTTGTTTGTACTCATCCGAAAGCTTATTTTCTTTTTCTGCCCATGTTTTTAACTTTGAATCTCTGTATTCTTTCCTCATGCCACTGGTGCCACATCTTAATTTTGTATCATTGGCACATGGTGACTAAATTGCTGCTTACATTTTTGGTTTCATTAACGAAGATGTTAAACAAATGTACCATATGTTATAACTTTTTCTGTGGCTTTCAATTTTTGTTCTTGTTAACTCTTCTTGACATTTTCTGTAATTTAAATGTGCACTCTTAAAGACTCTCAACTTTCACATTAGCTATGAGTATGTGGCTGGTCTTACATGGGAGATAGATTAAAAACTCTCTGTGTTTTTAAATGGAATATGGGGAGAAATCACTGGCTGCAGAATAGCTGTTTCTTTAGTGTTACCTTTACTTTTAAAAAGTTGCCTGGAATTCTATCAACTAGGGGTACTGTGTATATGTGGGAAATATACTTTATATATATAAAGTACTCTTGGGAGCATTAATAACCTGGATGATTAAGCAAGTTGGGCAATAACTTGAAGTTTCAAGAAGACTCAAGGAGGAGTAGAACTTTACTGACAGAAAGTGACAGTTACTCCTGGAACTTCAGTAGGATCCTACTGTGAGGGGGAGGTAGCACGAGAGAGAAGAGAGAGCAGAAAGGAGAATGAGTAAGAAAAGAAGATGCCAGGAGATGAAAAAAATGGAAATAAGACAGTACCAAAGATGAATATTCTGATAATTTTTTTCTACAAGCATAGCCAGAGATAGAAGAGGATAAATGTTGTACTTTTCCTTGGCTTGGAGATCAAAAGGGTTCTGCCTCAGGATACAAGATAAAAATACAGTGAGGGGAACTTCCATTTCCAGCAATGTTGTAGACTAGGTAGTTCATAAATACCCTAAAGCTTTATAAATGCACCACTCTCATACACACACATACGTATTTTTAGGTGTATAGCTGGGTTTGCAAGGATGAAAAGGAAATTCTGAGTTCAAAATGGTAAGTATAAATCCTCACATTTGGTCAGTACTGAAGCCAGCAACTGCCCTGGGCTAATCTGCAGATTTCTAGTGGCCTGGAGGCTTTAGTTTTAATAGGTCAAGGATAGGAACACAGAGAGATCAATGGATTTATCAGAGACTGGAGGAGAAATCAGGATTCCCGAAAAGTGACATTTTTAGTGAAATAGAGAACCAGAAAAAAATTTCCACAAAGGATGATAGTAAGGAATCTTGCTTGTCTTGGCCTTGGCCCAAATAGAAGCAAAACTTCTTTCATGAGAATTTGTAACTGTGAGCTGATCCTCACACTTATTGGGGACCAGAATTCACTTTACCTATGTGGCCCAGGAAAACCCCAAGCCAGATATTTAGTTTAACCTGGTTATATAAACACAAATCCTGTTTTAGAGGATCACACCTTCATTTCAGGCTTCAAAGACATCTAACAAGATAACTCTCAATAAGAATGAACTCTTTCTCCCTCTGTCTCTCAGACATACACGTAGACAAACACACATGTGTGCACACACACACATATACACACACACACACCAACTACCAAACATGTGGAGGAACAAGCAGCTATAAATAAGAGTTACCCCGAAACAACCAATTTCAGAATTAGAACCTTGAAGACCTGAGATACTGGAATTACTGGAAATAGAATATAAAATAAATATGTATAATAAGTGTAAAGGAAAAAGATGTTAAGGACAATCTTACCAAGTATAATCCCTGACCAAGGAAATGTGAAAAAGAATAAAATTAGTGGAAATGAAAAATACAATAAGTAAAATGCAAAACCCAAGGGTTTATAGTTAAATGGCTTTTACTTTTTGTTGAATGTGAAGAGAATGCATCATGGGTAGATAAATTAGTAATTTGTAATTTAAATATAGAAGGAAAAATAACAAACAGTGGGGGTTTTTATAGGAGAGGCTCCAAAAGCCAAATTATAACTAGAACTTTGTTTTCCAGTCTTTCTTTATCAAAAGGATCATCCTAGCCATTGTTTAAAATACAGATTCTTGGGCTTCACCACAGACTTCTCAATCAGAATTTCAGTTTTAGAAACACATGCTACAGCAGTGACTATCAAAGCGTGGTTCCTTAACTAGCAGTATTACTAGTATTACCATACTTGGCTAATTTTTGTATTTCTTGTAGAGACAGAATTTTGCCATGTTGCACAGGCTGATCTCAAACTCCTGGGCTCAAACAATCCACCCACTTCAGCCTCCCAAAGTGTTGGGATTGCAGGTGAGCCACTGTGCTCAACCAGGGAATTGTTACAAATGCAACTTATCAGACCCTACTTAAATCTACAGGATCATAAACTCCAGGAATCTGTGGTCTAAGAAGATATACAAGTGACTCTGATGCACATAAAATTTGAGAATTGTGTTAGATCACTCCCTGGCCCCAGCATGAAGGAAAAGCTAGTTTTGATGGTCTATACGGGGCAAATAGAAGAATTAAAATTAAGAAAAAAATGGGAAGAAATTGATATAACTTTCTTGGTCTCTGCATGCACCAACTAGTCTGTTAATCCTCTGAAATCCCATGGAAGTTTTCCTATCTGTTTTACACCTTCTATCTCTGCTCTTCACCTTCTCTTTCCCTGTTAACCCCTCCATACCCTTCAAGTTGCAGTGTACATTAGTGGTTCTCCGATTTTATTGTAGGAATCACATTTTGAGAATCACTGGTTAAATGTGACCTCTTACAAGATATTTTCTCTAATCCATAGTCTAGGCTAGGTCCTCTATTGCATCTTATGCTGGCTTCATATTGTTATCTCTAATAGGATATGGCAAATGTAGACCAAATAATTATTTATAATGTTTTTTCATTATCTTTCACCTTCCTGAACTATGAACTCCAGACCAGAGCAGAGAGCAGAGACTTTCCAGACAAGGGTGGAGACCATGTCTGTTTTGTTCACACTGGTAGTCCTAAAGTCAAGCACAGTGTCTGTCATAAATAAGATAGTTGTTGAATAAATATTTGTTGAATGAGTGAATGAATGTCTTTATTTGCTTATCCTTTGTTTACCACCAGAAGTTCAGGACCAGCCTTTCTCACTGCTGCATCTGTTTCCACTAAAAAAATCTCTCCAATCTGCTCAGTGGTAAAGAAAGAAATGGTTCGAGATAAATACTGCTTTTGTGGTCATGTCTAGTTACTTTTGGACAATAAAGCATTTTTTTTCCCATTTATTCTCTTGTGTGTATTTAGATTTTACCCTTGGAGATTCTTTTAACTGTTTTATCTGATTTCCTTTGGGAATATTATTTATCACTTGACATAGTTGGATATTTGTTCACTCCAAATCTCATGTTGAAATGTGATCCCCAATGTTGGAAGTGGGGCCTAATGGGAAGTGTTTGGGTTATGGGAGTGGATCCCTCATGAATGGCTTGGTGCCCTCCCTGTGGTAATAAGTGAGTTCTTGCTCTATTAGTTCATGTGGGAGCTGCTTGTTTAAATAACATGGCACCTCTGCCACTCTCTCTTGTTAACTCTATCACCATGTGACACAGCTGCTCCTCGCTTGCCTTCTGCCATGACTTTAGGTTTTCTGAGGCCTCACCAGAATCGGATAGTGTCGCCATGCTTCTTGTATAGCTTGCAGAACCATGAAGCAAATAAACCTCCTTCCTTCCTTCCTTCCTTCCTTTCCTTTCCCTTCCCTTTCCCTCCCTCCCTCCCTCCCTTTCTTCCTTCCTTTCTTTCTTCCTTCCTTGATGGAGTTTCAATCTCATTGCCCAGGCTGGAGTGCAATGGTGTGATCTTGGCTAACTGCAACCTCCGCCTCCCGGGTTCAAGTGATTCTCTTGCCTCAGCCTAGCAAGTAGCTGGGATTACAGGTGCCTGCCACCACGCCTGGCTAACTTTTTGTATTTTTAATAGAGACAAGGTTTCACTATGTTGGCCAGGCTGGTCTCGAACTCCTGACCTCAGGTGGTCCACCCATCTTGACCTCCCAAAGTGCTGGGATTACAACTGTGAGCCACCGTGCCCAGCCTAAACCTTTCTTTATAAATTACCCAGCTTCAAGCATTCTCTGATAGCAATACAAAATAGACTAATAGATCTCTGTATTAGTTCATTGTTTCATTATTTAAGTCCCATGAACAGGAGACAGTATGGTAGAAAGTATGTGTTCTAAGCAAGGAAGACTTTTAATGGTTTATCCTCCTAACGTCTCTTCAGTGACTTTTTTTTTTTTGAAATGGAGTTTTGCTCTTGTCACCCAGGTTGGAGTGCAATGGTGTGATCTTGGCTCACTGCAACCTCCGCCTCCCAGGTTCAAGTGATTCTCCTGCCTCAGCCTCCCAAGTAGTGGGGATTACAGGCATGTGCCATCACACATGACTAATTTTGTATTTTTAGTAGAGACGGGGTTTCTCCATGTTGGTCAGGCTGGTCTCGAACTCCTGACCTCAGGTTATCTGCCCACCTTGGCCTCCCAAAGTGCTGGGATTACAGGTGTGAGCCACTGTGCCTGGCCTTTTTTGTATTCTTGATTAGATTTTCTACTCTATAAACATTTGATTTTAAGGTCCCTAAAGCCAGCTCATCATGGGTAAATGGTAAAACCCTTTTGAAAGGCCATTTGTCTATCAATATTAAGTTCCATGAAAATATATGAAATGCCTTGTGTACATCAGGAAACATACATTTATCCCTGTTACCACCCCACAACACACTAAAATGATAGAAAAGAGATTAAAAAAGTAAGTTTCCAAGGACAAAAGAGGAGATAAGAACAAACACCAGGTCACTAACTTAGCACATCAGAAGGTTGAAACATCAGCCTGCAAGGTGTTTTGGAACAGGTAGAAGCCAAGAAACAAGTCCTGGAAAGACTGAGGAATTGGAGGCGCTAGGAAATTTCAAAGGTGGGAATGTGAGTGAGGCTGAAAAATTTTAATGGACAGACATTAAATGAGCTGTTAACCTCTTGAGATTTTTCTCGACCTATTGTAAACCTTGGAGGGGATGTCTGCCACAATGATTTTAGGCTTTCTATACAACGTGGGGAAACTTACAGTCTCTATGCCTTCAAGTTTGGAGCTGATTACTGAAAAGAGGGGAAACCAGGTGGTACTTAAGTTCCCTTGCTAGACATGTACTTGAAAGGGTCTATGCCAAAAATGTTCTTAATAGTAATCTATGGAGAGTTGGGAAGAACAAATAGTTTTAATTTCCCATTCTACCCATACTTTTCATATTTTCTAAAAGGAAAAAAAGAGCTATATTTCTGCTGCCTTAAAGCATCTACTTTCATTTTTCTGATCCTTACCAGTCTTCATCTACATTTGAGTATTTATTGGATACTACGTGTTTGGCTGCAGTTACCTGGAAACCTAACTAATGATGGATTAACCACGTTTATTATTTGCTTAAAAGTGCAGAGATTGCCCTTCTCGGTGTGGTGCAGAGGTTCAATAATATGATCAAGGACCCATACTCTTTTTTACTTCTGTTCCATCACCTTTAGCATGTTGTCTTTTGGTTCCTGTGTTTGTTGCCTCATTTTACGATGGTTCCCACAGTTCCAAACCTCACACCATAGCACTGGAATTCCAATTAGGGATCAAAAGACATGGGTAACAGAAGGGATTTTTGTTTTATCAGGGAGGAAAGCACTTTCTCAGAAGGATTTCCTGTCTTTGGAAGACTTCCCTTTACATATCACTTCCCATTGACTAGAACTGGGTCACATACATGGGGAAATACTAGTAGCAGAGGATAAATGGCTCAGTGACCACTGCTCTGGACCAGTCATGCTTTGTCCTAAGCAGCTGGACACAGTGTTACCCTTAACCAAACTCATATCCTGTTAGATAGGAAATTGGAGGGGTGGGCTCCCATAGAATGTGTTGAAAATATTTGTTAATCTAGAATCTTAGTCTGTTTGTGGTGCTGTAACAAAACACCCAAGACTGGATAATTAATAAATAATGGAAATGTATTTCTTTTTTTTTTTTTTTTTTTTTTTGAGACGGAGTCTTGCTCTGTCACCCAGGCTGGAGTGCAGTGGCCAGATCTCAGCTCACTGCAAGCTCCGCCTCCCGGGTTCACGCCATTCTCCTGCCTCAGCCTCCTGAGTAGCTGGGACTACAGGCGCCCCCCGCCTCGCCTGGCTAGTTTTTTTTTTTTTGTATTTTTTAGTAGAGACGGGGTTTCACCGTGTTAGCCAGGATGGTCTCGATCTCCTGACCTCGTGATCCGCCCGTCTCGGCCTCCCAAAGTGCTGGGATTACAGGCTTGAGCCACCGCGCCCGGCCGGAAATGTATTTCTTACAATTCTAGAAGTTGGGGAGCCCCACATCAAAATATCAGCAGGTTTGGTGTCTGGTGAGGGCCCTGGTCTCTGCTTTTAAGATGGTGCCTTAAATGCTGTGTCCTCACATGGCAGAAGCGATGGCAGGGTGAAAGGGCAGGGGGGTTAACTCCTTTGCACCTCTTTTATAGCAGTGCTAAACCCAGTCCTGAGGGCTCCACCATCATGACTTAATCGCCTCTTAAAGGTCTCACCTCTAATATTATCACATTAACAATTAAGTTTCAGTATATAAATTTTGGGGTACATATTCAGACCATAGTCTCTAGTATGTTTTGTTTTCTACAATTTAACATTAGCATTATTTTATATACATTTGGCACAAAACTTCATTCTTTATTATCTTTTTAATTAACTGTGTCAACTTGCTATAATCTGCTAAGCCAGTCACCTACTGTTGAACATTTATACATTAATTTTTTTTATCCTCTGAGTTCATGTCTTTTGCAGGGACATGGATAAAGCTGGAAACCATCAGTCTCACCAAACTAACACAAGAACAGAAAACCAAACACCGCATGTTCTTGCTCATAAGTGGGAGTTGAACAATGAGAACACATGGACACAGGGAGGAGAACATCACACACCAGGACCTGTTGGGGGTGGGGAACGTGGGGAAGGATAGCATTAGGAGAAATACCTAATGTAGATGACAGGTTGATGGGTGCAGCAAATGACCATGGCACATGTATACCTATGTAACACAGCTGCATGTTCTGCACATGTACTCCAGAACTTAAAGTATAATAAAAATTTTTTTTTTATCCTCTAGGTCAAAAACATTACAACATTACACATTTTGGTGTGTGTGTGTGTGTGTGTGTGTATATATATATAAATATAATATGTAATATGTAATATATAATATGTATATATATAAATATACACACACACACACACACACACACATTTTTCTTTCTTTTATTATATTGGGCTAAATTCCCATATGTGAGATTAAACCCAAGGAGATGCTTTCTGAAAAGTATCAGTTTTAATGTTCCTGAAAATGTATGTGTGTCAATAAATCTTTGCTGTTATTCATTAAAAACAGTTTTTGAACCTAGCATTTATTTAGCACCCACTTGAAGGGTATGCAATGCTAAACATTTGCTAATATAATTAGAATAATTTTCTGTACCATTTAAGCATTCAATTACTAAAAAAGAAAAATACCTTTTATGAAAGTAACAATGGAGAAGTCAACATAATGGATAGAGAGTTTTTTCCCCTCTTCCAGGTGAAACCTCATTATAGTAGGAAATAAAATAATATTGTTGCTTGACTTCTATTTAGAAAATATTATTTTGTTTGTTTTAATAGTTGAACTCACGAATTAAGAAGCAGATTTAAAGGTATGGCTTTTGGATTAGAACCCACTGGGCAAAACTAGCAGAATGACTGTTTTCTTCCTTACTTACTCTTTTATTTCCCTCTCGGTTAAAAAAACCCCACCCCACTCTGACAGCTGTTTTCCTTTCTTTCTTTAGAGAAAATTATTGCTCAATAGATTGGAGCACAGTGAGAAACTCTTCGTACCTAGCTATTTCCTGAATGGGATATGGAAACATATTTTCTAGCATAATGCTATGTCATTGAGAATATAAATTATTTTACTTCAAAATCCTAGCTTTTTTGGCTTCATAACTACAGCTGAGACACCAATGAAGAAGTGCTGTTCTGTATTTCTCCACAGCCCCACATTAAATTAATGAGAGCTGTAGCAAAGAGGATTATGCTGTACCTTCTCATCTTGTACTTAAAAGGACAAATATGATTTGGCTGAGACTTCAGAACTGAAAAATTGCTGACCTCTATTGTTTCTAAAGGAAAGGCCAGCTGATAATTCACCACCTTCAATAACATCACAGAATCTGTAGATGCTACACACCAACATGTCAATTTGTTTGTTGGATTACATAGACGTTTGGTAGAAGAGCTCAGAATTTTATACAATTTCCTATTATCAGAGTAGTCTAGCCTAGCTCAAGGAAAGGATAAAAAGTGAAAACATTTGGATGGATGAATTTGGTCTTAATTTTCCTTAAGTCATTGAGTGAGAATTACATTGTTAAATCTTTTTCAAGAAGGCCGATGAATAAGGTAGAAAAATATGTTGAAATAAAAGTGACCAACTGTGCCTGTTTTTATATAATTAGAAATGTTAAATTGGGTTCCTCTCTATCGCTTCTTAAAAAATGGGATGTAGTTTGTGTTGAGGTGAATTTGAACAAATGTGTCCCTACTTTGTGAAAATAATTATAAAAAGTTCCAGAGATGTATGAAACATTATTTTCTTCCCTTAAGAGTTTAAAATTTAGTAGAAATTTAGATAGATAGATAAAAGGTATTTAAGGCAGAAACAGATGCAGATTTTAATGAGTAAAACTTAGTGCTTTATTTAAATAAGACTTTTATGAACGATCAGAAAAAAGATAGCATTCAAATTGTCCATCTCTCCAAATTCCAGTTTTGCATGTCCACACTTGCATATCCAGCTTCCTATCTTCACTTGAATATCCAGCTTCATATCTCCACTCAAATCTCTCATGCACTTTTTAATTTTAACATGTCTACAAATGAAGTCTTTATTCCCCACCTCTCCTAAACTGTCGTTTCTAAATCTTCCCAGTGTCAGTAAATGCCTCAACCAATCTCCCAGCTGCATCTTTAATTTCTCTCATTCCCATGTAACCTATGTTTCATCAAGTCCTGTAGGTTCCATCTGCAGAATTTATTCTCACTTCTCTCTCCCATCATTATACTTTAGCCCAAGCCACCACCATCTCATTCTTTGGCTAATTCATAGCCTCCACATGGCTTTATGCTTTCATTTCCCCTCTACAGTTTGCTTTTCACTCTGCAGTCAGAGTGATCTCTTAAAAATGCAAACTGTTAGCTGGGTGTGTTAGTGTCCACCAGTATTCCTGGCTACTCTGGAGGCGGAGGCAGGAGTATTGCTTGAGCTTAGGAACTCAAGGCTGCAGTGAGGTATGATTGTGCTACTGTACTCAAGCCTGGGTGACAGAGTGAGACCTTGTCTCTTAAAAAAAAATCATATTACATCAGTCACTTCTCAAAACACACTTTAATGGTTTTTTCATTGAATGAAGACTAAAATCTAAACTACTTACTGTACTCTTCAAGGCCTCACCTGCACTACCCTGCCCACCTCTCTACTTCATCTTGAGCGTTCCCTCTTTTCTTTGCTCATCATGCTCCTGCCAATTCAGCTTCTGTTGGTTCCTAGAAAATTCCAAGCCATTTACATTCCGAGCCTTTCCACTTATTCTGCATTGGCCATATTCTGGTCTGTTTTCTTCCAGCCTCAGGCATAGGTGAATCTTAACATTGAGGCTTTTGTCTGTAGTTGGAGAAGATAAAAGAGGATGTATTGTTTTTCTATTGCTGCCAGACAAATTGCCACACACTTTACTGGCTTGAAACAACTCACATTTATTATTTCACAGTACTGGAGGTCAGAAGTCCAAGATGGGTTTTACAGGTGAAAATCAAACAGAGCTCTGTTGCTTTCTGGAAACTCTAAGGAAGAAACTGCCTCCTTTCCTTTTCCAGCTTCTAGAAGACCATCTGCATTCCTTGGTTTCTAGCTCATTCCTTCATCTCCAAGTGCATCACATCCACCTCTGCTTCCATTGTCACACTTGTCTCTTCACCTCTGCTCCCCTCTTGTAAGGATGCTTATGATTATCTGTGCCCACCAGATAATATAGAATAATCTCCCAATCTCAGTATTTTTAAGCTTAATCATATACAACGACCCTTTTGCCACGTAAGGTAACATTCATAGATTTTTAGGCCTTAGGATGTAAACATTTTTATGGGGCCATTATTACTATACCACAGAGGGTTTGCTGAGTTATCTTCCCTCCCACATGGTTCTGCCAACTATCAGAGAAATGGGCTTGGTTCCGAAGAGTGAAGATGCAGTTTGAATTACTCACACTCTGACACACTAAGCCTGATTAAGTCCGATTAAAATTGAGTGAGCTGGATGAGAAATCCAGTCCCCCATCATTCAACAAATATTTACTGAGTAGCTGCTCTGTATGTGTACTGTCCCTATGTAGAACTTCTCTTTAGATATATTGCACCCCTACTTCTTGACTCATGGTGAAATTCAGTTTCATTCAGATGGCTTTTTATCCTGTCTTATCTTCAAAGCAGTTATCAGGAATGCTGGCCCATTATTTTGTTTATCATTTGGCTTTGGCATATGCTTTTAAATATATTAGGGCCTATGCTATTCATTCTTTTAGCATGGGTGTTGCACTGTGAGTGATCAGCCGAACAGGCAAAAGTGAAGACACAAATAATCAAATCATAGGAACAAATCAAATCTACTGGGCCTGACATCTGTGGTGCACAAGATGGTGATAGCTTCTTTTTCAGTTTGTGTCCAGGACAAAAATACAGCCCGACCAGAAAAATGATGAGAAGACTGGGCATTTTTCTGGGAAGTAATTTCTGGATTTCAAAATCCAGGTGCTGCATTTCCTCCAGTCTTTAAAGCCCATTACTTGTGTGATGGTTTACCAGCTTGCCACAGCCAGTGGGGATGAAACTCTGCAGAGACATGAAGTCTGTTATCTTTATTAGAGGAGTCTTCCTGCCAAATATTACCCTTTTTTCCCCATCTTGCCTCCATTCTTCAGTATTCAGTGAAGAACGTAAATACTGGAAAACAGAACTCATTCAGGTTATCTACCTATTCCTTCCTGACCTTTCCTGATCTTTTTGTCAGAAATATAAAGTCACAAGAGTTGAAAATGTCATTAAAGCATACCTTCACTTCTCCCTCTCATTTAATTTTTTAAAAAATATCTCCCCTTTACTATTACCTTCTTTACCTTTTCTTTGGAATAATTTATTGGTACAAAACTATTAAGCAGAAATAATGCCCACACTTCAAAAGTGATTGATATTTTAGTGCATTCCTAGAAAAAGGCACTTAAATGTTTTTCTCACTCTTCTGTCCAATCCCTACTAATTTACACTAGATTAGTCATCTTTATGGTAGCTAGGGCAAACCTGAGACTATGGTAAGACATTTTTTCTTTTTTTGAGACGGAGTCTTGCTCTGTCGCCGAGGCTGGAGTGCAGTAGCCAGACCTCAGCTCACTGCAAGCTCCACCTCCCGGGTTTACGCCATTCTCCTGCCTCAGCCTCCCGAGTAGCTGGGACTACAGGCGCCCGCCACCGTGCCCGGCTAGTTTTTTTGTATTTTTTAAAGTAGAGACGGGGTTTCACCATGTTAGCTAGGATGGTCTCGATCTCCTGACCTCGTGATCCACCCGTCTTGGCCTCCCAAAGTGCTGTGATTACAGGCTTGAGCCACTGCGCCCGGCCGGTAAGACATTTTTATGCTTAGGGGAGTAAGAGAGAGAGAAAAAGACAATGCAAGATGCACATATAAGAATATTTATTTGCCACTTTTATTTGTTGCTATTTCTTAGTATAGCCAATGCAGCTTTATACAATATGGCCTAAGCTTGCTAGCATTAATTTCTTGTCAATGATATTTTTGTTAGATATTAAGTATATGTTGGAGTATTTCTCTTTGTATTCCATCTTCTTAAAGTATCCAACCACTTGCATTTAAATAAATACACTTTTTTTTTTTTTTTATGTCTTGCTGCTTATGAACTTGCTATTCCCTATGTTTGAAATGGTCTTCTCCATGACCATTCAGGAAATTCCTGTGCATTCTTCAAGACTTAGCATAAATATGATTACAAAATGAGTCTACATCTCTCTTTCTTGTCCATTCTAGCAGTTAGTAATTCTTTCATCTGCTTTTATTTTTCTGCATTTGTTCATGCTTCTTTTACTTCCTTATCATCCTGCAAAGGCAATTGCCCATCTCTCTTCCCTTTGGACTGCCAGGATATTCTTGAGGGAAAGTTTCCGTCATTTTCATAGCAGGTTCTTGATCAGAAAGAGTCGGGCTCAATAAATGGTGAAGAAGGGAGATTGGTAAGTAACTCCCTTTTCTGTATTACTTGGAGCCAGAACCTTTGGAAAAATATAAACCTCATAAAAATCATATAAAAGCAATTAGAAAACAATTAGACATTTTTAGAAAAGACTGCCAGTCATAGGAGTTAGGCAATAGAACGATTTCCTGTGTAATTACAAAGTAAACTTTCCTGTGTAATTACAAATTAAACTGTAAAATAAATCAGATGGGTTATAGTACTTGCTGTGTCATTAACTAGCTATGTGATTTTGACAAAATACATTAGAGAGGCAAATTAAGGCCTCTTATCTGATAATCCTGTGGAGGACCTTTAGACTAGTTATGTAAAATGACAAGTTCATGAAATCAATGTATTCCTTTTTTTTCCCCCAGAAGACACTCTTGTGTAATGACAATGGAAAATAAGTTAACTTATTGTGGGTAAAAGCCAAAAGCCAGCAGGAATAAATTTAATAACGATTGAGACCACAGTGGCAGCCATGAAAATACATCTTACCAAAAATTTATTGACATCTCCATGCCTTGTGGAAGCAGATGGTGCCAATGAATCTGGAAAGAGGCTTGGGATTGGATGTAAGAATTTTCTTGAAGCCTGGGGATTATAAAAGAATGAGACAAAGAAAGGATTTTTCTTGAACTGATCAGTCACCTCACAGATGGAAAGTTCTGACTTTCTAATTGTGAAAAGCTTGTGTGTAAGAAGTCAAGAGTATCAGGCTATAGAAAAGGAAAGGAGACAGCAAATGCAAAAGAACCAAAATCATACCAAACACAACTCTTGACCACAGTGCAATAAAAATAGAAGTCAAGACTAAGAAAATAGCTCAAAACCAGGCAATTGTATGGAGATTAAACAACATGACTTATGTGCAAATAAGTCCCATAATGACTTATGTGCAAATAATTTTATACAAATAAAAATTGTATAAAATTCTTGCCCTGAATGACTTATGTGCAAATAATGAAATTAAGGTACAGATCAAGAAGTTCTTTGAAACTAATGAGAACCTAGATACAACATACCAATATCTCTGGGACACAGCTAAGGCAGTGTTAAGAGGGAAATTCATAGCACTAAATGTCCCCCATCAAAAAGTTAGAAAGATTTCAAATTAATAACCTAAGATCATAACTAAAAGAACTAGAGAAGCAAGAATAAGTCAGCCTCAAAACTAGCAGAAGACAAGAAATAACTAAAATCAGAGCTGAACTGAGGGAAATTGAGACACAAAAAACTATTCAAAAGATCAATGAATTCAGGAGTTGGTTTTTTGAAAGAAATAATTAGATAGGCCACTAGGTAGACAAATAAAGAAGAAAAAAGAGAAGATCCAAATAAACACAATTAGAAATGATGTAAAGAATGTTACCACTGACCTCACAGAAGTAAAAAAAACAACCATCAGAAACTACTACAAATACCTCAATGCATACAAATTAGAAAACCTGGCAGAGACGTCTAAACTCCTGGACACATACACCCTCAGAAGACTGAATCAGGAAAACATTGGTTTCCTGAACAGACCAATAATGAGCTCCAAAATTGAATCAGTAATAAATAGCCTACCACCCAAAAAAAAAAAAAAAAGAAAAAAAAAAAAAAACAAAAACCAAAACAACAACAAAAAAACAAAAAACCCCCACAAAATCCAGTACCTGATGTATTCACAGCTGAATTCTACCAGCTGGTACCATTCCTACAGAAATGATTCCAAAAAATTGAGGAGGAAGTACTCCTCCCCAACTCATTCTATGAGGCCAGCATCATCCTGATACCAAAGTCTGGCAGAGAAACAACAACAAAAAAAGAAAACCTCAGGCCAATATCTTTGATGAACATCAATGCAAAAATCCTCAACAAAATACTTGCAAACCGAATCCAGCAGCACATCAAAAAACTAACCCACCATTATCAAGTAGGCTTCATCTATGAGGTGCAATGTTGATTTACCATATGTAAATCAATAAGTATGATTCATCAAATAAAACTAAAGACAAAAACCACATGATTATCTCAGTTATTATCTCAATAGATGCAGAAAAGGCTTTTGATAAAATTCAACACGATTTCATATTAAAAACTCTCAATACACTAGGTATTGAAGGAGAATACCTCTAATAAGAGTCATCCATGAAAACCTCACAGCCACATTATACTGAATGGGCAAAACCTGAAAGAATTCCTCTTGAAAACCAGTACAAGACAAGGATGCCCTCTGTCACCATTCCTATTCAATATAGTATTGGAAGTCCTAGCCATGGCAGTCAGGCAAGAACAAGAAATAAGGGGTGTCCAAATAGGAAGAGAGAAAGTAAAACTATCTCTGTTTGCAGACATGAGTCTATAGGTAGAAAACCCAATAGTCTTGGCCCAAAAGCTCCTTAAGCTGATAAACAACTTCAGCAAAGTTTCAGGGTACACAAATCAATGTAGAAAAATCACTAGCATTCGTGTACAACAACAACAGCCAAACTGAGAGCCAAATCAGAAAGGCAATCTTATTCACAATTGCTACAAAAGTATAAAATAGGAATACAGCTAAACAATGAGGTGAAAAATCTCTCAAAGAAATGAGAGAAGACACAAATGAATGGAAAAACATTTCATGGTCATGGATTGGAAGAATCAATATTATTAAAATGGCCATACTGCCCAAAGCAATTTACAGATTCAGTGCTATTCCTATCAAACTAACAATGACATTCTTCACAGAACTAGAAAAGACTATTTTAAAATTCATATGGAACTAAAACAAAGCTCAAATAACCAAGGCAATCCCAAGCAAAAAGAACAAAGGTGGAGGCATCATGTTACCTGACTTTAAACTATATTATGGGGTTGCAGTAACCGAAACAGTATGATACTGGTACATAAACAGACACATAGACTGTATTAGTCCATTGTCACACTGCTATAAAGAAACTAATTGAGACTGGGTAGTTTATAAAGAAAAGAAGTTTAATTGACTCACAGTTCTGCATGGCTGGGGAGGCCTCAGGAAACTTACAATCATGGCGGAAGGTGGAAGGTAAGCAAGGCATGTCTTACATGGCAGCAGGAGAGTGAGAGAGAGCAGGGGAAATGCCAGACACTTATCAAACAACCAGAACTTGTGAGAACTCCCTTAGTATCATGAGAACAGCATGGGGAAATTGCCCCCATGATCTAGTCCCTCCCACCAGGTTCCTCCCTCGAAATGTGGGGATTACAATTCAAGATGAGATTTGGGTGGGAACACAGAGCTAAACCATATCATTCTACCCCTGACCCCTCCCAAATCTTATGTTATTTTCACATTTCAAAACCAATCATGCCTTCCAAGTAGTCCCCCAAAGTCTTAACTCATTCCAGCATTAACCCAAAAGTCCAAGTTCAAAGCCTCATCTGAGACAAGGCAAGTCCCTTCTGCCTATAAGCCTGTAAAATAAAAAACAAAACCAAACAAGTTAGTTAGTTCCAAGATACAATGGGGGTACAGGCTTTGGGTAAATGTTCCCATTCCAAATAAGAGAAACTGGCCAAAAACAAAGGGACCACAGGCTCCATGCAAATTCATAACCTGGCTGGGCGGTCATTAAATCTTTTTTTTTTGAGATGGAATTTTGCTCTTGTTGCTCAGATTGGAGTGCAATGGTGCAATGTCGGCTCACTGCAACCTCTGCCTTCTGGGTTCAAGTGATTCTCCTGCCTCAGCCTCCCAAGTAGCTGAGATTACAGGCATGCACCACCATGCCTGGCTAAATTTTTGTATTTTTAGTAGAGACAGGGTTTCACCAGGTTGATCAGGCTGGTCTTGAACTTCTGACCTCAGGTGATCCACCCGCCTTGGCCTCCCAAAGTGGTGGGATTGCAGGTGTGAGCCACTGCACCCAGCCCAGTCATTAAATTTTAAAGCTCCAAAATTTCCTTTGACTCTGTGTCTCACATCTAGCACACCCATGGCTTTGGATAGCTTTGCCCCTGTGTGTCTGCAGAGTATAGCCCCTGTAGCTGCTTTCATGGGCTGACATTGAGTGCCTGTGGCTTTTCCAGATGCATGGTGCAAGCTGTTGGTGGATCTACATTTCTGGGGTCTGGAGGATGGTGGCCGTCTTCTCACAACTCCACTAGGCAGTTCCCTATTGGGGACTCTGTGTGGGGGCTCTAACCCCATATTTCCTTTCTGCACTGCCCTAACAGAGGTTCTCCATGAGGGCTCCATCCCTGCAGCAGATTTCTGTCTAGACATCCAGGCTTTTCCATAAATCCTCTGAAATCCAAGCAGAGATTCTCAAACCTCAACTCTTGTCTTATGCACATCTGTAGGCCCAACACCACAGGGAAGCTGCCAAGGCTTGGGGCTTGCACCTTCTGCAGCAATGGCCTGAGCTGTACCTTGGCCCCTTTTAGCCACAGCTGGAGCTGGAGCGGCTGGGACTCAGGGCATCAAGTCCCAAAGCTGCACAGAACAGCAGGGCCCTGGGCCCAGCCCATGAAGCCACTTTTTCCTTCTAGACCTATGAGTCTGTGATGGGAGGGGCTGCTGTGAAGTTCTCTGACATGTCCTAGGGACATTTTCCCCATTTTCTTGGCTATTACCATTCAACTCCTTGTTACTTATGTAAATTTCTGCAGCCAGCTTGAATTACTCCTGAGAAAATGGGTTTTTCTTTTCTACCACATAGTCAGGTTGCAAATTTTCCAATCCTTTATGCTCTGCTTCCCTCTTAAACATAAGTTATAATTTCAAACCATCTCTTTGTGAATACATATAACTGTATGTTTTCAAAATAAGCCAGGTCAATTCTTGAATACTTTGTTGCTTAGACATTTCTTCCCCTGGATACCCTAAATCATTTATCTCAAGTTCAAAATTCCACATATCTCTAAGGCAGGGACAAAATGCTGCCAGTCTCTTTGCTAAAGTATTACAAGAGTGACCTTTGCTCCAGTTCCCCATAAGTTCCTCATCTCCATCTGATCACCTCGGCCTGGACTTCATTATCCATATCACTATCAGCATTTTGGTCAAAACCATTCAAGAAGTCTCTAGGAAGTTCCAAACTTTCACACATCTTCCTGTCTCCTTCTGAGCCCTCCAAACTGTTCCAGCGTCTGCCCATTACTCAGTTCCAAAGTTGCTTCCACATATTCAGGTTATCTTTAAAGCAGTACCTCACTATCTCAGTACCAATTCTCTGTATTAGTCCATTTTCACACTGCTATAAAGAAACTACTTGAGACTGAGTAATTTACAAAGACAAGAGGTTTAACTGACTCACAGTTCTGCCTGGCTGGGGAGGTCTCAGGAAACTTACAAACATGACAGGTTTGTAAAGGGTAAGCAAGGGTGTGTCTTACATACAAAGGTTTGTAAAGGGTAAGCAAGTGTATCTTACATGACAGCAGGAGAGAGAGAAAGAGAGCAGGGGAAATGGCAGACACTTGTCAAACAACCAGATCTCGTGAGAACCTCCTCACTATCATGAGAACAGCATGGAGGAGCCTACCCCCATGATCCAATCACCTCCCATCTCATCCCTCCCTTGACACTTGGGGATTACAATTTGATATAAGATTTGGGTGGGGACACAGAGCTAAACCATATCATAGGCCAATGGAACAGAATAGAAAGCTCAGAAATGAGACCACACATTATGACCATCTGATCTTTGACAAAGCTGAGAAAAACAAGCAATGGGGAAAAGACTCCCTATTCAACCAATGGTTCTGGGATAACTGACTAGCCATATGCAGACTGGAGCTGGACCCCTTTCTTACACCCTGTACAAAAAGCAACCAACGTGGATTAAAGACTTAAATATAAAACCCAAAATTATAAAAACCCTGGAAGACAACCTAGACAATACCATCCTGGACATTAGAATGGGCAAATATTTCATAACAAAGACACCAAAAGGAATCACAAGAAAAACAAAAATTGACAAATGAGATCTAATTAAACTTAAGAGCTTCTGCACAACAAAAGAAGCTATCAACAGAGTTAACAGACAACTTACAGAATGGGAGAAAATATTTGCAAACTATGCATCTAATAAAGGTCTAATATCCAGCATATATAAGGAACTTAAATTTACAAGAGAAAAACAACTCCATAAAAAAGAGGGCAAAGGACATAAACAGACACTTTTCAAAAGAAGACATACATAGGGCCAAGAATCATATGAAAAAAAAAGCTCAATATCATTAGAGAAATGCAAATCAAAATCACAATGAGACACTGTCTCACACCAGTCAGAAAGGCTATTAAAAGTCAAAAAATAATAGATGCTAGCAAGGTTGGGGAGAAAACAGTTACACCCTGTTGGTGGGAGTGTAAATTAATTCAACCATTGTGGAAAGCAGTATGGTGATTCCTCAAAGAGCTAAAAGCAGAACTACCATTTGATCCAGCAATCTCATTACTGGGTATATACCTAAAGGAATATAAATCATTCTACCATAAAGACACATGCATGTGAATGTTCATTGCAGCATTATTCACAATAGCAAAGAAATGGAATCAACCTAAATGTCCATAGTGGCAGATTGGATAAAGAAAATATGGTACATACATACCATGGAGGACTATGCAGCCATAAAAAAGAATGAGATCATGTCTTTTGCAGGAATATAGATGGAGCTGGAGGCCATTATCTTTAGTAAACTAATGCAGGAACAGAAAACCAAATACCACATGTTCTTACTTGTAAGTGGGAACTACATAATGAGAACTTACAAAAACAAAGAATGAAACAGCAGGCACTGGGGCCTACTTGAGGGTGGAGGGTGGGAGGAGGGAGAAAGCAAAAAAGCTAACTATTGGGTACTGGGCTTAATACCTGGGTGATGTAATAACCCGTACAATACAGCCCCATTGTCGGGATAACTCCACCTCTGATATTCAACGTGCGTTCTTTTCTATTTCCCTAAGCGTTGGCTGGTCTGAGAAATAAAGGGAAAGTGTACAAAAGAGAGAGATTTTAAAGCTGGTGTCTGGGGGAGACATCACATGTCGGCAGGTTCCGTGATGCTCCCTGAGCCGTAAAACCAGCAAGTTTTTATTAGTGATTTTCAAAAGGGGAGGGAGCGTACGGATAGGGTGTGGGTCACAGAGATCACATGCTTCACAAGGTAATAAAATATCACAAAGCAAATGGAGGCAGGGCAAGATCACAGGACCACAGGACGGGGTGAAATTAAAATTGCTAATGAAGTTTTGGGCATGCATTGTCATTGACAGCATCTTATCAGGAGACAGGGTTTGAGAGCAGACAACTGGTTTGACCAAAATTTATTAGGCGGGAATTTCCTCATCCTAATAAGCCTGGGAGCTCTGTGGGAGACCGGGGCTTATTTCATCCTTCTGTCTATGGCCGTAAAAGACAGCTGCCCCCAAAGCAGCCATTTTAGAGGCCTACCCTTAGGGGCACATTCTCTTTCTCAGGGATGTTCCTTGCTGAGAAAAATAATTCAGCAATATTTCTCCTATTTCTTTTGAAAGAAGAGAAATATGGCTGTGTTCTGCTCGGTTCACTGGCAGTCAGAGTTTAAGGTTATCTCCCTTGTTCCCTGAACATTGCTGTTATCCTGTTCTTTTTTCAGGGTGCCCAGATTTCGTATTGTTCAAGCACACATGCTCTACAAACAATCTGTGCAGTTAACACAATCGTCACAGGGTCCTGAGGCAACATACATCCTCCTCAGCTTATAAAGATGACCAGATTAAGAGATTAAAGTAAAGACAGGCATAGGAAATCACAAGGGTATTGATTGGGGAAGTGTCAAGTGTCCATGAAATCTTCACAATTTATGTTCAGAGATTGCAGTAAAGACAGGCGTAAGAAATTATAAAAGTATTAATTTGGGGAACTAATAAATGTCCATAAAATCTTCACAATTTATGTTCTTCTGCCATGGCTTCAGCTGGTCCCTCCATTCAGGGTCCCTGACTTCCCGCAATACCCCATGACATGAGTTTACCTATGTAAGAAACCTTCATGTGTTTCTAAAATAAAAAACCTAAAATAAACTTAAAAAAAAAAGAAGAAAAGCAAAGGGCAGGAGAGCATGTATTGTTGGGGTTTCTTGAGGTTTCCGGTCACAAATATTACAGGGTGAGAAGCAACTTAGAGAAGAGGCTGATGGTATAAATTTTCTAACACTGTGAAAGGATGCAAATAAAGGTTTTTATAACTTTTAGTCTGTCAGCAATAAATATAGTACCATCTCTTCTGATAAATGAATATGCTCCACTGATAGGCTTTCTTGTTTGAAAATCTTTTGTCCAAGGCAGAAAAGTGGAGTTCAGGTATACACATATCACTAATAATGAACTGATAATATGAATGCTTTTAGACCACAGAAAATTACACTTCTAGAGGTCTTGGGACAAATAGAGTACTTCAAAGTGTAGTTTGATAAGATAAGAAATATGTATGTAGTTTCTGCCTTGTTTCCTGTCACACAACTCTTAAAACCCTTGGAATCTCTGAAGTGACATTTCATTTTGTATGCTAATCTGACTAATGGCTGGGGTCTCCTGGATAACCTTAGGGGTGGGGGGGCTGGTTGCCAAGGGAGCCAACCTTGTAATTGGAGGATTGGAATTTTTCAGCCTTTCCCTCTATCTCCTTATGAAGGAAGAGGGGCTGGAGGCTGGGCAAATCACCAACGGCCAATAATTTAATAAATCATGCCTGTGTAATGAAGCCTTCATAAGTATCTATCCAGCATGGGGTTGGAGAGCTTCTGGGTTGGTGAACACATGGGGGTGCTGGGAGGATAGTGCACTTGGAGAGGACATGGAAGCTCTGCACCCTTTCCCCATATTTTGCCGTATGCATCTCTTTCATCACCTGTTCTCGAGTTGTATCATTTTATAATATACCAGTGATTTAGTAAGTAAAGTGTTTCCCACGTTCTGTGAGCCATTCTAGCAAATTATCAGACCTGAGGAGGTGGGAACCTCTGATTTATAGCTAGTTGGTCAGAAGCACAAGTGACAACCTGAACTTGGAATTAGCATCTGAAATGAGAGGCCAGACAGTCTTCTGGGACTGAGCTGTCTAACGTGTGGGATCTGAGGCTAACTCCAGGTAAATAGTGTCACAGTTGAATTGAATTGTAAGATACTGAGCTGGTGTCAGATAATTGGTTGGTATGGGAAAAAGCCACCACTCATTTGGTGGTCAAAAGTATTGGTGTGAATATAGAGGAAAACAGTTTGCTTTTCCTATACAGATAGAGAAGCAGTAGTCTAAGAATGATTGGTATGCAAGTAGTTTAAGAAAATCAGTAGAGATAAGAAACAGGGAAGATTACAGATAAGGGTGAAGTAAGTGACAATAAGGGCCCACATTTGCTGTAGACAAACATTGTAAAGGTTAATCTAGCAGGTTAGAATTTAGATGTTCCCTACTAGTACCCTGCACAGCCTTGTATACCTTCCATCATTCATTCAAATCAGGATCAAGTATTTGTAGTAATGAACTTCATTTTAACATTCAGTCATTTTTCCAGTTTTACTCATTTGCTGACTAAACTTCCTTTGACAAGGCACAAAGCCTTAATTGCAGCATAATTTCAGAAAAGGCTATGTACCTCACCACTTAGGAAGAACTTCTTCAACAGAATATTTTTTCCTAAGGTGGTTTGTTTATGTGTCTACAGTTAAATTTGGCATTTTTTCTTGATCATCTCCCTAATTTGTCAGTCATATTGCTACTGAAATTTCTTTGTTTGGTCAACATATATATTTCAAAGCTTAGGAATTTCTAGGAATCACTCTTGTCAAGGCAATCAGAGAAGTAAATTGGCCTCTGGATCCTTATTTTGTGTGATATATGGGTGTTTATTAATTCTTTCCTAATATAATTTACTATGTTGCTATTAAATATAGTAATTCAAGCTTGTCAAGTTATGTGACCTTACGTAGAATGAAAATCTTTAAATGTTATTATTTGCCATTGTTAATTTATCATGATTTGTTAAGTAGGCATTTAGATGTCTCTTCACTGAGATCCCAAATCTGCTGTTCCATGAGCTCCAGTTCCTGGTGTGATGCAAAGAGGGCCAGGTGTCACTTACATGTAAAGTGGGTTGTGTTACAAAGAGAAACCCTGATCTTAGGGAGTTCAAGTTTTAACAAATAATGGCCAGTGAGCCTGCCTGCCCTTTGTTTTGGAGGAAGATACTATCTCTATTAGTTTTATAACTAGGCTGTTCATTTTACAAACATGTTTGAAAAGGTAGTTTACCACAAACCTCTGCTAGCAAGCTGTGCAGAAATATGAGAGATTCATGGAGAAGCCCAATATGATTATCTTAAATATTTCTATTCTTAACTCTAATTATAATTCAAGGTTATAATATGCTTATTCAGTAAGGAAACAATGTTTCATCTCAAGCAATTGAAGATATCTTCTCATCTAAGTTTGGATGATAACCTGAGATTTAAATTCAGACTTGACTGAGTTCTTGTTGGCAACCAGGACTGCCACAATGGCAAAATTATTGACCCTTACGTGGAGTGATCTCACAGCTCATGTCTACTTGTCAGAGGCATATGAACCAGAGCGACTTCATCTTGAGTGAGGGCTAGGAAAATGAGACTGGGACTTGCTGGGCTGCTTTCCCAGAAAGGTAGGTATTCCCGGCTTCTAGATCTTTACGTTAAGGGAACAGATTGATAATTTTACTAAGCAGACCGAAACTTGGGAGTGTCCTGATATCCTGTTATCTTTAGAACAGAAGCATTCCTAATTTTGATTTAAATATAATAATATTGATTCTTGCAAATATAGTAATTAAAAAAATTAATTCTTTATCACAAACCCTCATAGCAGAGCACATCTCTCCATGATCTTTTTTTATCCTATATATAAACAAGTATTTTACCTAGGGTGGACATATTCCTTCTCTTACTTTCAGGAACTCGCTACTCTGTCTATGGACTATCTGCACTTTCACCACTTTCCTTTCTTTTTCTTTTTCTTTGAGATAGAGTCTCACTCTGTCACCCAGGCTGGAGTGCAGTGGCGCGATCTTGGCTCAGTGCAACCTCCGCCTCCTGGGTTCCAGAGATTCTCCTGCCTCAGCCTCCTGGGTAGCTGGGACTACAGGCACGCACCACTATGCCCAGCTAATTTTGTATTTTTAGTAGAGATTGGGTTTCACCATGTTGGTCAGACTGGTCTAGAACTCCTAACCTCAGGTAATCCTCCCACCTCAGCCTTCCAAAGTGCTAGGATTACAGGCATGAGCCCCTGCGCCCAGTCTACTTTCTTAATAAACTTGCTTTTGCTTGCACTGTGGACTCACCTTGAATTCTTTCTTGTGTGAGATCCGAGAACCATCTTTTGGGATCTGGATCCGGACCCCTTTCCTGTAGCATACTGAGTTCCAATTACATGGATTTGGAGTTTAAATCACTTGAATCTAATTAAAGTACTATGCATCTCCTACCCAGGTGTCTATATCACTGAATTGGACTTTGTATTCTTTTACTTATAAGAAATATAAATAGTTTCCTGTCTACATCTAAAATATCTTTGAACTTGATGGAATCTTACATTTTCTTTCTCATATATATTCTGTTTCATTGAGTCACATAATTCTGGATAATAAATAATATCTGAAATTTGAAGTTTCATCATAATTATGTTTCACCTACTGTCAGATCTTCTAAGGCTATTTGACTGGCACTAATAAGATAAATTTGTTTCAGATGCCCTAGAATGACAAATTTTGGGAATTAATTTCTTTTTTTAGGAAATGTACATAAAATAATATTCATTGATTTTATTTTCTTTACATGAGTGACAGCTTTTCTCTTCTATCTTCCATGAGAATATAAAGCTAAAGTGTAGTTAATAATTCATTGAATGCTGAGTTTGTATTTTCCCTTTCATCTTTTACTGCTTTTTGGCCAATAGCATGTAAGATTTGTTTAATGTGGTTTCCCAAACTCTTTGGTTTTATTGATGGGTGTCTCTAAATCACTTACTGCTATCTGTAGTTATAATAATCTAAAAGGAACATATTTAAAAAATTCAACTTTTTTTTTCAGTAGCAGAGCTGCCATGTTTGCTATAAAATATAGTTTCAGGTTGATAGCATTTATTATCTTACACAGAGTAAAACATTTAAGCAAAACAAAAGGGATATAGTGAAAAGCAACTCTCCCTCCTCCAAAGGGTCCTATGCTTTCTTTTTTATCAGCAACAACTTAGGCAAAAATTAATTCTAGAGAGTGATTTCAGAAAGAGTCTTTAGGAATTTACCTCAACATAGTATAAGCCATATATGATAGGCCACAGCTAGTATCATAGTGAATTGGGGAAAACTTGAAAACTTTTCCTCTAAGATCTGGAACAGACAAGAAAGCCCACAGTTACCACTGTTATTCAATATAATATTGCAAGTCCTAGCTAGAGCAATCAAGCATGAGAAAGAAATAAAAGACATGCAATTTGCAAAGGAAGAAGTGAAATTATCCTTGTTTGCAGATGACATGATCTTTTATATGGAAAAACCTAAAGATTCTACCAAAAATGATTAGAGCTGATAAACAAATTTAGTAAAGTTGCAGGACGCATAATCAACATACAAAGATTAGTAGCATTTCTATATGCTGACAGTGAACAATCTGAAAAGAAATAAGTAATTTTTTTACAACAGCCAGAAATAAAAGTATGTATCTAGGGAATAATTTAACCAAATAAGTGAAAGATTTCTACATGAAAACTATAAAACACTGATAAGAGAAATTAAAGAGGAGACAAAAACAAGGAGAGATATTCTGTGTTCATGAATTGGGAGAATCAATACTGTTAAAATGTGCATAGTGCCCAAAGCAATCTACAGATTCACTGCAATTTCTATCAAAATACAAATGACATTCCTCACAGAAATAGAAATAAACAATACTAAAATTCATATGGAACCACAAAAGACCCACAGTAGGCAATGCTATACTGAGCAAAAAGAATAAAACTGGAGTAATCACATTACCTGACTTCAAATTATACTACACACCTGTAGTAACCAAAGCAGCAAGAAACTGGCATCACACACACACACACACACACACACACACACACACACACACACACAACAGGAGAGTACCCAGGAACAAATCCACCCACCTGTGGTGAACTCATTTTCAACAAAGATACCAAGAACATACCCTGGAGGAAAAACAGTGTCTTCAGTAAATGTTGCTTGGAAAACTGGATATCTAAATGCAGAAGAATGAAAACTACACTCTTATTTGCATTTGCTTTTGGGGTCTTAGTCATGAATTCTTTGCTTATGCCAATGCCCAGAAGAGTTTTTCCAATGTTATATTCTAGAATTTTTATGACTTCAGGACTTAAATGTAAGTCTTTGATCCATCCTGAGTTGATTTTTGTATAAGGTAAGAAATGGGGATTCATTTTTTTTTTTTTTTTTAAGACAGAGTTTCACTCTTTTACCAGGCTGGAGTGCAGGGGCGTGATATCGGCTCACTGCAACGTCTGCATCCCTGGTTCAAGCGATTCTCCTGCCTCAGCCTCTGGAGTAGCTGGGACTACAGGCGCGTGCCACCGCGGCCAGCTAATTTTTGTGTTTTTAATAAAGACACGGTTTCACCATGTTGGCCAGGATGGTCTTGATCCCTTGACCCCGTGATCTACCTGCCTTGGCCTCCCAAGTGCTGGGATTACAGGCATGAGCCACCGAACCCAGCTGGGGATTCAGTTTTATTCTTCTACGTGTGACTTTCCAGTTTTCCCAGCACCATTTATTGAATAGGGTGTCCTTTGCCAAATTTGTGTTTTTGCATGCTTTGTTGAAGATCAGTTTGCTGTATTTGGCTTTATTTCTGGGTTCTCTATTCTGTTCTATTGGTCTATGTGCTTATTTTTATACCATGCTGCTTTGGTAACTTTAGCCTTATAGTATAATTTGAAGTTGGGTAATGTGATGCCTCCAGATTTGTTCTTTTTGCTTAGTATTGCTTTGGCTGTGCAGGTTCTTTTTTGGTTCCATATGAATTTTAGGATTGTTTTATCTAGTTCTGTGAAGAATGATAATGGTTTTTTGATGGGAATTGCAGTGAATTTCTAGATTGCTGTTGGCAGTATGGTCATTTTTACAATGTCGATTCTTCTCATCCATGAAAATGGTATGTGTTTCCATTTGTTTGGGTCATCTACGATTTCTTTCAGCATTGTTTTGTAGTGTTCCTTGTAGAGATCTTTCATCTCCTTGGCTAAGTATATTCCTAAGTATTTAATTTTTTTTTCAGTGGTTGTAAAAGGGATTGAATTATTGATTTGATTCTCAGCTTGGTCATTGTTGGTTTATAGCAATGCTAGTGATTTGTGTATGTTGATTTTGTATCCTGAGACTTTACTGAATTTGCTTATCTCCATATAACTTTTAGAATAGTTTTTTTTTTCTAATTCTGTGTAAAATGGCATTGGTAGTTTGATAGGAATAGTGTTGAATATGTAGATCACTTTAGGCAGTATAGCCATTTAAAAAATACTGATCATTCCTATCCATGAGCATGGAATGTTTTTCCATTTCTTTGTGTCATCTACAATTTCTTTAAGTAGTGTTTTGTAGTTTTCCTCGTAGAGACCTGTCACCTCTTTGGTTAGATGTATTCCTAGATATTATATTCTTTATGCGGCTATTGTAAATGGGATTACATTATTGATTTGCCTCTCAGCTTGAACATTATTGGTATATAGAAATGCAACTGATTTTTGTACAATGATTTTGTATCCTGAAACTTTACTGAAGTAAAGTTCCAGGATCCTTTTGATGGAGTCTTTAGGGTTCTCTAGGTATAGAATCATATCATCAGCAAAGAGCAGTAGTTTGAATTCTTTTCCTATTTGGATGCCTTTTATTTCTTTCTCTTGCCTGATTACTCTGGCTAGAACTTCCAGCACTATGTTGAATAGGAATGGTGAGAATGAGCATCCTTGTATTATGTTGTTCTAGTTCTTAAGGGGAATGCTTCCAGCTTTTGCCCATTCAGTATGATGTTGGCTGTGGATTTGTCATAGATGGTTTATATTATTTTGAGTTATATTCCTTTGATGCCTCATTTGTTGAGGGTTTTTATGATGAAAGGATGCTGGATTTCATTGAAAGCCTTTTTCATGTCTATTGAGATAATCATGTGGTTTTTGTTTTTAATTTTGTTTATGTAGTGAATCACATTTATTGATTTGCATGTATTGAACCAACCTGGCATCCCAGGAATGAAACCCACTTGATCTAATTTTTTGATGTGCTGCTGGATTTGGTTTGATATATATATTTTTGAGGATTTTTACATCTATGTTCATCAGGGATATTGGCCTATCGTTTTCTTTTTTTTTGTTGTGTCTTTGCCAGGTTTTGGAATCAGGGTGATGCTGGTTTCACAGAAAGTTAGAGAGGAGTCCTTCCTGCTTAATTTTTTTGGAATAATTTCAGTAGAATTGTTACTAGTTCTTCTTTGTATGCCTGGTAGAATTCAGCTGTTAATTCAGCCTGTCCAGGGCTTTTTGGTAGGTTTTTCATTATTGATTCAGTTTGTTTGTGAACTTGGTATTGATCTGTTCAGGGATTCAGTTTCTTCCTGATTCAAACTTTGGAGGTTGGATGTTTCCAGGAATTTATCCATTTCCTTTAAATTTTATAGTTTGTGTGCTTAGAGGTGTTCATAGTAGTCTCTGAAGATCTTTTGTACTTCTGTGGGAACAGTTGTAATGTCATGATTGTCATTTTTGATTGTAATTTTGGATATTCTCTCTTTTTTTTCTTTGTTAATCTAGCTAGTAGTCTATTGATCTTGTTTATCCTTTTAGAAAAGTAACTTTTGGTTTGTTGGTTCTATGT
Source organism: Theropithecus gelada (assembly GCF_003255815.1). Lineage (NCBI taxonomy): Eukaryota > Metazoa > Chordata > Mammalia > Primates > Cercopithecidae > Theropithecus > Theropithecus gelada. The sequence goes on along the minus strand of NC_037673.1, from coordinate 127,361,099 downwards.
ATCAATTTTGGGGTTGGAATTTCATTCAGTTCTGCTTTGATTTTAGTTATTTATTTTCTTCTGCTAGATTTGGGGTTAATTTTTTCCTGTTTTTCTAGTTCTTCTAGGTCATCCTGCTTTTCTTTTCTTTTTTGTTTGTTTTTAAGATGAAGTCTTGCTCTGTCACACAGGCTGGAGTGCAGTGGCATGATCTCAGCTCACTGCAACCTCTGCCTCCAAAGTTCAAGTGATTCTCGTGCCTCAGCCTCCCAAGTAGGTGGGAATACAGGTATGTGCCACCATGCCCTGCTAATTTTTGTATTTTAGTAGAGATCGGGTTTCACTATGTCGGTCAGGCTGGTCTTGAAATCCTGGACTCAAGTGATCCACCTGTCTTGGCTTCCCAAAGTGCTGGGATTACAGGTGTGAGCCACCACCCCCAGTACCATACTACTTTTCTTAGTGACTATATTAATTTACATTTCCACCAACAGCACTTGCTAACACTTATGTTTTTTTTTTTCCACAGTAGTTATCCTAATGGGTATGAAGCTATATCTTATTATTGTTATTTTCGTTTTTCTAATGATTAATGATGTTAAACATTTTTTCATGTAAGTGTTGACTATATACCTTCTTCAGTGAACTGTCTATTCAAGATCTTTGCCCATTTTTTAATTTTTTTTTTTTTTTTTTGAGACAGAGTCTTGCTCTGTCACCCAGGCTGGAGTACAGTGGCGTGATCTTGGCTCACTGCAAGCTTCGCCTCCCAGGTTCACGCTATTCTCCTGCCTCAGCCTCCTGAGTAGCTGGGACTACAGGCACCTGCCACCATGGCCAGCTAATTTTTTTGTGTTTTTAGTAGAGACAGAGTTTCGCTGTGTTAGCCAGGATGGTCTTGATCTCCTGACCTCGTGATCCGCCCACCTCGGCCTCCCAAGGTGCTGGAATTACACGCATGAGCCACCGCGCCCGGCCTTTAATTGGGTTTTTATCTTGTGGTTTATGTTGTTGAATTGTAGGAGCTCTTTATGTATTCTGGATATTAATCTCTTATCAGCTATATGATTTGCAAATATGTTTTCCCATTCTCTAGGTTGTCTTTTTACTCTGTTGATTGTATTCATTGGTGCATAGAAGCTTTTAAGTTTATTGTCATCCCATTTGTCTATTTTTGCTTTTGTCATTGTCATTGTCATTTTGTCATTGTCAAATCTAATGTCATAAAGACTTTAAAAATAATTTTTAGAGGGTTTTAGACCATCTTTTTAAGTTTTTAATTCATTTTGAGTTAATTTTTATATAGTATAATGTTTTTCCAACACGATTTGTTCAAGAGACTGTCCTTCCCCATCGAGTGGTCTTGGCACTGCCACTGAAGATCATTTGACCATATTTGTGAGACTTCATTTCAGGGATATATCTTAAATTCCATTGGTATATATGTCTGTCTTTATGACAGTATCTTACTGTTTTGATTACTGTTGCTTTATAATAGGTTTTGAAACCAGAAAGTGTGAGACCTCCAACTTTGTTTTTGTTTTCTCTCTCTCTCTCTATTTTTTTGGCTATTTGGAGTATTTTGTTTTATAACTGTGGCTTTTCTATTTGTAGGGCAGAGTAAGTGGAAGCTGATTTTTAAGAAAAGTAGATGGGTTAAGTGAGAGGAAGAGATGCATCTCATGGGTGCCTGTGATGCAATGCAATATGAAGGTACAGAAATACATTGGGAGGGCTGGGCATGGTGGCTCAGTCCTGTAATCCCAGCACTTTGGGAGGCCAAGGCAGGCAGATTGCTTGAGCTCAGGAGCTCAAAATCAGCTTGGGTGACATAGTGAAACCTCATCTCTTAAAAAAATCCACTGGGAGAAAAAGAGAAAAACGACCACCACCATCTCAATAAAAATCTACGTCCAGCACAGACCTTGGAACTTATGTGCAGGAACTTTTCCTCAAATTTGTAATCATGTTCGTCAGTGTGTTGTTCTTTCTTTTACAATTTGGGGATGTTGAAGACACCTTACTGGAATTGTAGGTTGAACCAAAACTGACTAAACTTTGAACTTTGAGGATTTTAATAAGTATTTTGCTCTTTCACTCATGAAATGCATCCCTGACACTATAATATGCTCTGGACTTGCAGTGGTGCCTACAGTGATGGGTAAAGCAGACCTGATCCTTGCCCTCAAAGAAATTGACTTAGCAACTTCTTGTGAATGTGGACAGAGTTGAGCATATGCATTGATGTAAGAGAACTCCAAGTTTTTCTCTTCAGCTACAGAATGTAGTCTTCTGTTTTTTCTTGGGCTTGTTCTTTGATGAGTTTTTAAGATGAAGGGACATGCTGCTAGTTTCCTATATGGGAAATTCAAGTACTCCCTGGCTATGAACTGGAGATAAAACACATGCCATTCTATAACTTTAACAAGAAATTTTAATTTAATTTAATATATTTGAGATTTAAGTAAATAATTTATTTCCTCCTCTAAAGTCATGAAAGAACCTCTCATGCTGTATGCAGTAGTGAGAGCCAAGATATTTGGCAAGAGGGAATAGGAAAATAATTGATGTTACAGTGCTGCATGGAGGGAGGGGCCAAATTGTACCAAAACAGGTTTTAAAGAATTATTGACAGGAAAATGTGCTTTCTGGGAACTTCTCTCCCTTGAGGTGAAAACTAACGCATGAAAAAATTAGATTTTATCTGGAGGATATTCATCACCTAGATACATTTTCCTTCAGAGGGGTTAAAAATATTAAGCAGCTACTTAAGGCCTTGTTTTCCGGGCACATAGCCCACATTATATAAGTATTAAACAGCAAATTTAAAATGTACAAAAGTTTTTGTAGTTTCTTTGATTTTATTTGAAAATCTTTGAGGTTTATAGCAAAGACGGAGGAAATTACTTTAATGGAATTGGGGGAATGTATATGTAACACAGAAACTTATTTTGCTAGGAACTTTTATAATATGACACAGCAACATTATAAAGTTATACAGCCCCTTTTATTGTTAATATGTAATGTTTAGCTCTTGATATTAATTTGTGTGTTTTGAAGGCTTTTTGCTGGTTTTGGGTGGTTTGGGATAATGCTATACTGAAATCACGGATCTCTGTATGTTCATGAGCTTCTGAGGAGTTAGAATTAGGTTAACAATTTTGTCATGAGGTGCTCAGTGTTCTAGAAGTCATCTTTTGTCTTTTGGTTTGGTTCACATTCTGCAAAATCTCCAGACATTGAAGTAAACATATTTAGAGAAAGAAAGAGAGCTTTCAGAACTTACTCTATGAAATGTTATTTCTTTGGATTGTTCTGTATACCAAAGGATGAAGACAATTCCTTTTAAAAAATGGAATGTGCATTTGTTTGCTAAATTATTTAATTTTCTTTTCTATGTATGTGAAATTTTAGTTGTAAAACTTATAGTTTGTTAGAACTTCTTAATTAGACCTGTGAAAATATTTTTAAAATATTTGCATTCCAAAAATATGTTCAATTATCTATAAAATGCTTCAGTCTGGGTATCGTAGCTTATGGAAACACTGGCATGTTATGTTGTATTAGCATGACAAGAAAGGATCTATGAAATACCCTGATAAAAGATTAGTATGCCAAGGTTTTGTTAGTGTTAATATGAAAAAGATGATATTCGCAAAAAGTAAAACTTTAGACTTTGGGAAATGCTTCCAATACTGAAGCTGCTATGTCTTTGATTTTATTTTCTAGGTCATCGTTTCCCAAACTAGATGCTGAATCCCAGTGAGACTGTGAAGATATTGTGAGCGTTCTTGGAGATCAGAGCAGAAAACGTCCATCGGAGGTAGGTAACAGTGAGGGACTACAGGCAATTGTATAAATGAACCAGATGCCCTCTTTCCTCTGGTACCTCTCATGATAGCTCCAAGTCCATGTGCTTCCTTTTAGCCTTTTCAGATTTTTGATTCTCTGAAAGAAGCTACTGGTAACCTTTGAATTTTTCTTTTCCTTAATAATAGCTACTGCTTATTGATCAATTATTTTGTACCATCAAGACTTGTACTAAGTGAATTAGATAGTTTCATTTAAACCTCAGTGTACTTCTATGAGACAGGTACTAGGTTTTTTTTTTTTCTCCAGTTTATAAGTGGAGCAGCTGAGGCTTAGGGAGTTTTAGTGATTTCTGTAAGGTCATTCAGCTAAAAAGAGATGCTACTGATTTTGAACACAGGCAACCTGAATGTAGGACTCACAGTCTTTCCCTCCTTCTTCTGTTGTTTTTGTCATTGGATTTTATCAGATGAAATGGTCTGAGAGCTATTCCTCTATCATTATCAACTAGGCTAAGGATGGGGAGTAAGCTATCTTAGTGGGGCATCTTGGACCGGATATTCTGAGCTTTTTCAAATGGCAAAAATGCTTTCTACAAAGATTAAGACAGGCCATTTAGCACCCTCAAGCTCCTTAAGAAATACTTTATCTAACAAAAGAGAAATAACTATTTAAAAAATGTAGTAGATATGAAGCTGACATAGAGAGTGACAAAAGTTTAAGAGCCTTATTATTAGTTCTCAGACTTAGACTATTTTGACACAGTTGCATATTTTGTATGTAAAGGACATTATTATGAAAGAATACTTCAGTCTCTCTTTTAGAGAAAGTTGCTGAAGTGTCTCCCTCTCACCTGCTCTTAGCTTCCTGCTGCTGTCCTCTACCTCTCATGAAGATACTTGTGTAATACTGGGGTCATTTTTGAGAATTAAGAGACACATTTAACAGCTGAATTCTCCCAAATGAATTCTAAACTCAAATAAAAATGAGACTTCCAGTAATGGTGGCTTGAGAAACTGGGGCAACAGCTTCCACAAACAGTTTAAAAAAATCTGGACAATATTATGAAAGGCAGCTTAACTGAAGGCACTGGAACATGCACCAAGACAGACAGAAATTGAGAAAAATACACCCTTGAAAGACTACTGCATTGGGTAAGAACTGCAAGTTTGTGCCTTTCTGGCCTAGGGCTGCTCCCCAAACCCGACTGTAGCACAGGAAAACCTCAGCCTTAATGGTGTTAAAAGGCAGATGTCAAAGGTCAGGGCAGCAGAGATACCAGTAAGTTATAGGAGGATTTTGGAAGTGAGAAAGCCACACTTATCTGACAAGTTGTTTCATTTATACCATCAAATAGGATGTGGATATATGTCTTCTTGCTGACAGAACATTCTCTCAATGTTCTGAGATAGTCTCCAATCTCATATATTTTGTGCTATATTATCTCTTTTATAAAATTGGAATTTGCTTTAACAACACTGGCTCTATCAGGATATTTAGGGCAGAGCAGACATATTAGGCCTTTATACTTAACTTTGATAATGGGATTAAACCTTCCTTTGGGAACAGAAGGCTGTAAGAGTATGGAGAGAAACAGATGCATTCTCTATAAGGAAAACTTGCCTTCAGCCATTATTACTGTGCTTTTGGTTCCTAGCAATATATCCACTGGTGTCCATTGGGTACCCAAGTGTTCTGTCCCATTAATTTGGATAACCCCAGGAATAAACTGAGGTGGCATATGTGCTTAAAGTAGGTCAATGGCTTGAAAGAAAAATGTTTGTTGGAATCACATCAGTTTGGGGCTTTCTCCAGATTTAGATAAGAGGAATAAGAAGAAAACAAAGATTTAGCCTTGTCTGGGTTCTTCAGTCACCCTCTGTACTCCATAGCCATCAAGTTGACTTGATCTATACAAATATCACTCTTCTGGAGACGAGCTCAGTCTCCCTGGGTGACTATTAGTCAGGATTCTCCAGAGAAACAGAATCATACGGAGGCTGAGAAGTCCTGAGATCTGCAGCTGGCCAACTGGAGATCCAGGAGAGCCAATGGGATAGTTTCAGTCCAAGTCCAAAGATCTGATAGCCAGAAGAGCCAATGTTGTGAGCTGCAGTCTGAGTCTGAAGACAGGAGAAGACCAGTATCACAGCTCAAAGACAGTCTGGCAGACAAAAGAGAATTCTATCTTACTCAGCCCTTTTATTCTATTCAGGCTTTCAATGGCTTGAATTAAGCCTATCTACACTGGGAGGGCAATCTACTTTACTTAGTCTATCAATTCAAATGTTAATCTCCTCCAGAAACATCCTCACAGGCACATTCAAAATAATATTTAATCAACTATCTGGGTATTCCATGGCCTGGTTAAGTTGACACATAAAATTAACTATCATGGTGATGCAAAGTGAACTAGGTGTATTTGGTCACTCTCTATGGCCAAAGAGCTGACCTTGGCTAAAAAAATACATGCTAAAACTTTATATGCTTCTGATGGGTCATATATTGGGCTGGGCCAAATTCTTGTTAACTGAACTTTCAACAACTCTTCTACAGTGAGGATATTACAAAGCCTCAGGCAAAACTAAAAAGTGAGTAAGTGGTTAATATTTGGCCAAAAGAAATACGTCTTAGTGTTAATTGTCCTTGAGCTAATTAAAACTTAGATGGAGAACTACAAAGCTAACTATAACATGGGACAACCCTGATGAGGGCCATATTAGAGAAAGTGAACACTATGAGAGTACAGGGTGAGTGACTGAGGGAGGGCATTTTAGTTGTCTTTTGTCATCATTTATCTTGGCCTTTGTTTTGGGCAGCTTTTGTTTTTATTGAGGTATAATTCACATACTATAAAGTTCACCATTTAAAAATATACAGTTTGTTGATTTTCAGTATGTTTACAAGGTTGTACAACTACCACCACTAATTCAAGAATATTTTTATTGCCCTCAGGGCAACTTTTTGCAGCAGATAATATTTTCTCACATTCATGATTATATACAAATCTTATAAATTCTATGGCATTAATTTATTGGTGAAATATGTTGATTCACCAACTCGGACAGAGAAGCAGTTTTATTTATTTATTTAATTTATTTATTTGAGATGGAGGCTCGCTGTGTGGCCCAGGCTGGAGTGCAGTGGCACTATCTTGGCTTGCTGCAACCTCCAGCTTTCGGGTTCAAGCGATTCTTATGCCTCAGCCTCCTGAGTAGATGAGACCACAGGCACATGCCTCCACACCTGGCTAATTTTTATATTTTTAGTAGAGATAGGGTTTTACCATGTTGGCCAGACTGGTCTTGAATTCCTGGCCTCAAGTGATCTGCTAGCCTCAGCCTCCCAATGTGCTGGGATTATAGGTATGAGCCGCTGCTCCCGACCGAGAAGCATTTTTTTTTTTTTTTTTTTTTTTTGAGAGGGAGTCTCGCACTGTCGCCCAGGCTGGAGTGCAGTGGCCGGATCTCAGCTCACTGCAAGCTCCGCCTCCCAGGTTTACGCCATTCTCCTGCCTCAGCCTCCCTATAGCTGGGACTACAGGCGCCCGCCACCTCGCCCGGCTATTTTTTTTGTATTTTTTAGTAGAGACGGGGTTTCACTGTGTTAGCCAGGATGGTCTCGATCTCCTGACCTCGTGATCCGCCCGTCTCGGCCTCCCAAAGTGCTGGGATTACAGGCTTGAGCCACCGCGCCCGGCCTGAGAAGCATTTTTAAAAAAATTTATTACTCAGAACCTCTTGAGCATCACATTGTATGTCATTAATATGTTGTCGACTTGTACTGTTGGAAAGTAGAACACTTTCAATTTCTCATACTCATTTTGCCCTAATACTGTGCTATAATTTTACATGCTAGTCTTAATGTGTTCTCACCAAGTGCGTAACTTTTCCTTTTCTAGGAAATACGTTCTATTACTAAATAGTTTGCTTCCTGGGCCTTTTTACTGAAAGCATTACTCTGTTCTAGGATTCCAATTGCCATTTAAAATAATCAGATGGATACCCCATTTCCCATGGTGATTATTGCACATTGCATGCCTGTATCAAAGTATCTCATGCACTCAATAAATATATACACCTACTATGTACCCACAAAAATTAAAAATAAAAAAGATCAGAATCTCTACTTGCTAAATAGCTGTCATTTATGTTCAGTGTTTATTTCAATTTTGCTGGAGCTATCACTGCTGTTTTAAGTTCTTTGCCCCAAACCACCCACAATGGAATAGCAACTTGGATTACCACCAGTCCATGTAAAACTAATTAATAAGCAGCTTTTGTTGTAAAGATGGATTTTTTTTAAAAAAATTGGTATCTCTTATTGCACTAGAACAGCAAAATACTTGGAAAATTATAATCATTTATCACTATCTTTATCAGAATTGTCCATAGATCTAGGCCTAGTAACCTCCTTTTCCATCTCAGACCTTGTCTTCAAAATTTGTCACATTGGACTCTCAGGCATGTCTACAAAATGCAAACATTAAATAAAGCAGAAGGACATAATAAATATGCAAACAGGAAAATCTCAAAAAATACAACTTCATAGTATAATTTACTTCTAGCTGACCCAATTGACACTTTGCAGTGTTCATAATAGCAAAGTGTCAGGGAAAGAGTTGAAATACATTATGTAAAAATTCCCTTTAGTTTTCTGTTATACCAGTGGAAGCTGTTGGCATGGGGTAAAGGGAGGCTGGGGGAGGTAATAGATAATCAGTCTATTGTCCTCCTTTCTATGTAATACCATTTACCATTAGCTGTCTTTTTCTTTCATCAGTGCCTGAAAATAGGCCCAAGCCAGAGTTCCATCTTACCAATTTCTATTACTGATATAATGTGTATATTTAATATTCAGTGCTGATGTTCTTGAGCCAGTATCAGTAGGAGACACATTTTGAGTTTTTTTTGTTGTTGTTGGTGGTGCTAATAAGTCTCGTCTGAGTTGCTGAGTTGCCTTGTACCCCATGTGGTCAGTGGTGTATGACCTAGATGGAGTCTTTGGGTCTCTGTGGCAAGGGTCAGATGAATAACAGCCTCATTAGGACCTGGCACTAAGCTCCTCTTAGCACTCATCAACTCTAATTGTCTCTTTCCTGTCTGCTTTCCCCACTGGACTGGATGTAAATAAGTATTTATTTACTTCACTTCCCAAGTATGTTGCATAACACCTTGCAAAAAACAAATGTTCTATAAAACTTTACGTAATGAGTAAATGCCAGGCTCCCTAAAACATCTTGTGTCCTCCTGCTTCATGCTTGTTGCGGAGACAACTACTACTCTGACAAAATGTTCAGCGTAGTCTTATTTTAAGAGCAGCAGCCCCAGCAGGCACTGAATAAGAGCCTAACTCTTAAAAACCCATTAAAGTTCCAGCCACTCTCTTGATGGCAAAATGAATGCAACTTTTCCTGGTCCAACAGAAGCAATTCCATAACACTCAGCATTCCCCCCTCTCCTGCCCCATTACTCTGGCCTGTGGGCTACAAACAAATGGAAAGTAATTTTATCTCAGCTAAACAATCACCTTTGGGGAATCCCTGAGTCTGTGATATCTTGGATTGCTGAAAACATTTTAACTCTGTTGTCTCCTTAAGACATACATCTGTAGATCATGCTCTGCCAATGCGGATTATTTAGTTATTTGCAGTGATACTCCCTATGAAGGGCACAGAAGGTAATGTCCTTCTCTTGAGGCAGACTCTGGGGATATCTGCAGGAAATTAGATACTTTCTTCTGAAAAAATTCATTGGTTCTAGTTATTTGTTTCCCAGTTCAAAGCATTCCTTTGCCCCTGCCATGGGATATTATGGAAATTCCCAGGACATTTTTTAAAAAATCAGAGCTACCACCTGTTGTCTTTTACCCTCAAGAACAAGTCACGCTATGGGGATGACGGTGAAGAGCTAGGTGAACTCTTCCTTATCCTTACAGTACCCTCTTCAACTGAGGGTGACATGCTGTAAATTATTGTAGCTTTATTTAATGTAATTTAGCTCATTTGTTTTCCTTAGTGTCTCTGATAGCTTACAGATTAGAAAATTAATAAACTCATTATTGCTTTTTTATAAGTCTCTACTGTCATTTCTTTGCCTGCGTTTCTTGTTTGCCTGTTTTGTGTTGATATCTTTGAGGTGCACTATTTCTATTCTGATATAATATTCCCTTTTCTAGGTCCCTTGCTTTTTCTTTCATGCTTTTTGGATTTCCCCTTTTCATGATTCATATATTACATAAACTCTCAGGTTAAGTTGACCCACTTCTCACCTGAGCTCGTGTTTAAGATCCACTTGTTTGAGAAACTCTTCCTGGACCACATTGCACCTAGATTATATGAATGTTTAAAGCTCGGAAAACATAAAAATATGTTCTGAGCTGTAAACATTTTTTAAAAAGTTTGTGTATTGCTGTTTCCTGAAGCTGCTCAGCGTTTGCCAATTCGTCTTCTTAATTCTGTGTGATCTTGGCCTTGCTCAGAGTGATGTGCAGGATGAGAGAGAAGGAATAATTCATCTTTTCTCTTACATAAAAAATGATTTATCTGTCAATTTAAAAAAATGAAGTGAATGATCCACAAGCAACATAGCTATTATAAATAACACCATTTTACAGCGGAGGTAACCAAGTCCTAGAATGATTAAATAACTTACCCAGCCAACACAGCTAAAAACAGAAGGAGTCAGAATTCCAAACCAGGCAATAGGGTTTCCCATGCTCTTCCCATTAAATGTGGTCTAGTCTCTAAAGTAGATTTAAAATGAATACATTTTCCAAGTATGTGCTTTTAGAAATAATTGGAAAAGGAGGTGGGGAAAGAAGTCACATAATTATATATGAATTGTTAAATATGGATTGAACCCTACTAAGGACCAGCACTCTTATAGACGCTGGGGATGGGTCAGTGGACCAGCAGACCAGCTTTGTTCTATTGTAGTTTACATTCTACAGAAGCAGTCCCCAACCTTTTTGGCACAAGGGACCGGTTTTGGGGAAGAAAATTTTTCCACAGATGAAGCGGGGATGGTTTCGGGATGAAGCTGTTCCACCTGAGATCATCAGGCATCAGTTAGATTCTCATGAGGAACATGCAACCTAGATCCCTACATGCACAGTTCCCAGTAGGGTTCACACTCCCATTAGAATCTAACACCTACTGCTGATTTGACAGGAGTCAGAGCTCAGGCGGTAATACTCACCCGCTGCTCACCTCCTGCCATGCAACCTGGTTCCTAACAGGCCACAGACTCGTACTGGTCTGTAACCTGGGGATTGGGGACCCCTGTATTAGGGGAAAGGGGCACATGTTGACAGATAATAAAACAAGGAATAAACAAGAAAGTGTCAGACAATGATCAGTGCTATGAGGCAAATAAAGCAAGGTGACTTGATTGTAACTGTTGAGTGATACTACCTCAGTTATCTATCTAAGGCCAGGGAAGGCCCTTTCAGAGGAGGTGACACTGGAGCTGGGAAGTGAATAGTAGATATTTTATTGATTGTTGTGAAGAATTTGGATTAAATGTTTTCAACTGTGTGAAAAAGTTTGGAAACCAAATAAATTTTCTTAAAGCCAAAATAAAACAAAACAAAAATAAAACCTAAGTGAGGCATCCTCTTATTTCACCAAATGTAGAAAAACAACTTTCACATCTTTTTATCTCTCTGAAGTTTCACTCTCTTTCTCTGAATAAAGATGCAAAGGCATATATAATATTCTATTTTAATACAACGAATCCTCTTAGTAGACATGTACTTTTTCATTTTACTTTTATCAAGTTACAGATATACAAAGTTTAAAAGGTCAAATAGTTCTAAAGAGGTAAAAGGAAGGGCAACTCTCTTTTGTTGCACTCATTCCCACCTGCAGTTTCTGTTTTTTAGAGACAACCACTTTTAATCTTCTGGTTATTTTTTTAACCTCTAGTACTTAAAAAATAATAGGTTTATACACTATGTCTTGATTTTTTAGTTTTACGCATTGTGTTTTGATTTCGTCTATTGAAAATAATATTTTAGCCCTCTTATAATCTCCTCTCTCCCACTATCTTTTTTTTTTTTTTTTTTTGAGACAGGATCCTGCTCTGTTGCCCATGCTGGAGTGCAGTGGTATGATCACTGCTTACTGCAGCCTCATCCTCCCAGGCTCAAGCAATCCCCTTGCCTCAGCCTCCCCAGTAGCTGGGACTACAGGTGCATGCCACCACGCCCATTGAATTTTTGTATTTTTTTTTTTTAAGAGACAGGGTCTCCCTATGTTGCCCAGGTTGGTCTTGAACTCCTGGGCTCTGGTGATCAGCCCATCTTGGCTTTCCAAAGTGCTGGGATTGCAGGCATGAACAATCATGCCCAGTCTACTCCCACTATCTTTAAAAATAGTTACATCATTAGTTTTAATTAGATCATGGTTCAGAGTTTGTTATGATAGCTATATAAGTATTATTTACATCTGAACCATGTAGTTTGTTTTGATTGCATTTCCTTTCTTGCATATCCTTTTGTCTTCTCAGTATTAATGATTTACTTGTTTTAAAATTTCATTTGGTTTTTACCTATCATTTTTTCATACCCAAATTCTCCCTTAGAACTATAAATCTCTTTTCAAATTTTCAAACACATTAAGCAGTCTATTAATTACAACTTTTCATGAAAACATTTCTCCTTGTGGTCCCCATTCTCTTGCTCTAATAGGAATTGGTTGATTTTTCATTATAGCATCATTCTGAGATCCTACCCCCATTTTTTTTCTTTTTTAAATTGGGAGCTCTGTTTCTTGGGTTAAGTGAACTTCTTTTTTTCTTGGGTATAGTAGGCAGAATAATGGCCCTGCAAAACATGTTCATGTCTCAATCCCCAAAATCTGTATATACACACCTTACATAGCAAAAGGGACTTTGAAGATATGATTAAATATCTCTTTTTAAACTGAATTTGTTTTTTCTTAGTTGTAAAATCTATATAAAATAGAAGAAAATTCAAAATGAAATCAAAAGATAATAGCAGTAATAAGATTAACCTACAGCAGCTGCAGCACCAGTAACAACACTAAAAGAATTACTTCTACTCCAAAATGACTAAGAAATACGTATATGAACCTCTTAAGCAACTCACTTTTAATAATGGCTAAATTAAATGGAATTGTAATATCTTCAAATGGATCTCAATGATTGCACGCTGATTAGTGTCCATAATGGGACAGGTTATACTAGTTACATATTACAATCTGGAGAGAAATGTGTAAGTCAGATCAGAAGACATGATTTCTAGTCTGTGCTTCACCGTTCACTTTTTCAAAAAATTATTTGAAGTTCTGGGATACATGTGCAGAACGTGCAGGTTTGTTACATAGGTATATGTGTGCCACGGTGGTTTGCTGCACCTATTGACCCATCCTCTAAGATCCCTTCCCTCACCCCCCACCGCCAAACAGGGCCTGGTATGTGTTGTTCCCCTCCGTGTGTCCATGTGTTCTCATTGTTCAACTCCCATTTATGAGTGAGAATATGCAGTGTTTGGTTTTCTGTTCCTGTGTCAGTTTACTGAGGATGATGACTTCCAGCTTCATCCACATCCCTGCAAAGTACATGATCTCATTCCTGTTTATGGCTGCTTAGTATTCCATGGTGTATATGTACCACATTTTCTTTATCCAATCTGTCATTGATGGGCATTTGGGTTGGTTCCATGACTTTGCTATTGTAAATAGTACTGCAGTAAACATATGTATGCATGTGTCTTTATAGTAGAATGATTTCTATTCCTTTGGGTATATACCCAGTAATGATATTGCTGAGTCAAATGGTATTTCTGGTTCTAGATCCTTGAGGAATCGCCATACTCTCTTTCACAATGGTTGAACTAATTTACATTCCCGCCAACAGTGTAAAAGCATTTGTATTTCTCTACAACCTTACCAGCATCTATTGTTTTTTGATTTTTTTTTTTTTATTATACTTTAAGTTCTAGGGTACATGTACACAACATGTAGGTTTGTTACATGTGTTGGTGTGCTGCACCCATTAACTTGTCATTTACATTAGGTATATCTCCTAATGCTATCCCTCCCCCCTCCCCCCTGCCACAATAGGGCCTGGTGTGTGATGTTCCCCTTCCTGTGTCCAAGTGATCTCATTGTTCAGTTCCCACCTATGAGTGAGAACATGTGGTATTTGGGTTTCTGTTCTTGTGATAGTTTGTTGAGAATGATGGTTTCCAGCTGCATCCATGTCCCTACAAAGGACACGAACTCATCCTTTTTTATGGCTGCATAGTATTCCATGGTGTATATGTGCCACATTTTCTTAATCCAATCTGTCACTGATGGACATTTGGGTTGATTCCAAGTCTTTGCTATTGTGAATAGTGCCACAATAAACATACGTGTGCATGTGTCTTTATAACAGCATGACTTATAATCCTTTGGGTATATCCCCAGTAATGGGATGGCTGGGTCAAATGGTATTTCTGGTTCTAGATCCTTGAGGAATTGCCACACTCTTTTCCACAATGGTTGAACTAGTTTACAGTCCCACCAACAGTGTAAAAGTGTTCCTATTTCTCCACATCCTCTCCAGAACCTGTTGTTTCCTGATTTTTTAATGATTGCCATTCTAACTGGTGTGAGATGGTATCTCATTGTGGTTTTGATTTGCATTTCTCTGATCGTAAGTGATGATGAGCATTTTTTCATGTGTCTGTTGGGTGTATGAATGTTTTCTTTTGAGAAGTGTCTGTTCATATCCTTTGCCCACTTTTTGATGGGGTTGTTTGTTTTTTCTTGTAAATTTGATTGAGTTCTTTATAGGCTCTGGATATTAGCCCTTTGTCAGATGAGCAGATTGCAAAAATGTTCTCCCATTCTGTAGGTTGCCTGTTCACTCTGATGGTAGTTTCTTTTGCTTTTTAATCGTCACCATTCTGACTGGCATGAGATGATCTCTCATTGTGGTTTTGATTTGCATTTTTCTAATGACCTGTGATATTGAGCTGTTTTTCATATATTTGTTGGTTGTGTAAACATCTTCTTTTGAGAAGTGTCTGTTCATATCCTTAGCCCACTTTTGGATGGGATTATGTGTTTTTTTCTTGTAAATTTGTTTAAGTTCCTTGTAAATTCTGGATATTAGACCTTTGTCAGATGGGTAGATTACAAAAATTTTCTCCCATTCTGTAGGTTGCCTGTTCACGCTGATGACAGTTTATTTTTCTGTGCAGAAGCTCTTTCGTTTAATTAGATACCATTCATAAATTTTGGCTTTTGTCACAATTGCTTTTGGCATTTTTGTCATGAAGTCTTTGCCCATGCCTCTGTCCTGAATGGTATTGCCTAGGTCTTCTTCTAGGATTTTTATGGTTTTGGGTTTTACTTTTAAGTCTTTAATCCACCTTGAGTTAATTTTTGCATAAGGTATAAATAAGGAGGGGTTCAATTTTAGTTTTCTGCATATGGCTAGCCTGTTTTCCCAGTACTGTTTTTTGAACAGGAAATCCTTTCTCCATTGCCTGTTTTTGTCAGGTTTGTTGAAGATCAGATGGTTGTAAATGTGAGGTGTTATTTCTGAGGTCTCTGTTCTGTTCTATTTGTCTATATGTCTGTTTTGGTACCAGTACCATGCTGTTTTGGTTACTGTAGCTTTGTAGTGTAGTTTGAAGTCAGGTAGCATGATGCCTCCTGCTTTGTTCTTTTTGCTTAGGGTTGTCTTGGCTATACAAGGTCTTCTTTGATTCCATATGAAATTTAAATTAGTTTTTTTTTCTAATTCTGTGAAGAATGTCAATGGTAGTTTGATGGGAATAGCATTGAATCTATAAATTACCTGGGGCAGTATGGCCATTTTCATGATATTGATTCTTCCTATCCACGAGAATGGAATGTTTTTCCATTTGTTTGTGTCCTCCTTTATTTCCTAGAGCAATGGTTTGTAGTTCCCCTTGAAGAGGTCTTTCACATCCCTTGTTAGCTATTTTCCTAGGTATTTTATTTTCTTTGTAGTAATTGTGAATGGGAGTTCATTCATGATTTGGCTTTCTGCTTGTCTATTGTTGGTATATAGAAATGCTTGTGATTTTTGCACGTTGATTTTGTATCCTGAGACTTTGCTGAGGTTGCTTATCAGTTTAAGGAGTTTTTGGGCTGAGATGATGGGGTTTTGAAATTAAAAATCGTGTCATCTGCAAACAGGAACAATTTGACTTCCTCTTATCCTAATTAAATACCCTTTATTTCTTTCTCTTGCCTGATTGCCCTGGCCAGAACTTCCAATACTATGTTGAATAGGAGGGGTGAGAGAGAGCATCCTTGTCTTGTGCAAGTTTTCAAAGGGAATGCTTCCATCTTTTCCCCATTCAATATATTGGCTGTGGGTTTGTCATAAATAGCTCTTATTATTTTGAGATATATTCCATCAATACCTATTTTATTGAGTTTTTAGCATGAAGGGATGTTGAGTTATACCAAAGGCCTTTACTGCATGTATTGAGATAAACATGTGGTTTTTTGTCTTTGGTTCTGTTTATGTGATGGATTACATTTATTGATTTGCATATGTTGAACCAGCCTTGCATCCCAGGGATAAAACCGACTTAATTATGGTGGATAAGCTTTCTGATGTGCTGATGGATTTGGTTTGCTAGTATTTTGTTGAGAATTTTCGTATCTTTGTTCATTAGGGATACTGGCCTGAAGTTTTCTTTTTTTGTTGTGTCTCTTCCCATTTTAGGTATCAGGATGATGCTAGCTTCATAAAATCAGTTAGGGTGGAGTCACTCCTTTTTAATTGCTTGGAATAGTTTCAGAAGGAATGGTACCAGCTCCTCTGTACCTCTGTTAGAATTTGGCTGTGTATGTGTCTGTCCCTGGGCTTTTATGGTTGGTAGGCTATTAATCACTGGCTCAAATTCAGAACTTGTTATTGTTCTATTCAGGGATTCGACTTCTTCCTGGTTTAGTCTTGGGAGGGTGTATGTTTCCAGGAACTTATAAATTTCTTCTAGATTTTCTAGTTTATTTGCATAGAGGTGTTTATAGTATTTTCTGATGGTAGTTTGTATGTCTGTGGGATCAGTGGTGGTATCCCCTTTATCATTTTTTGTGTCTATTTGATTCTTCTATCTTTTCTTCTTTATTAGTTTAGTTAGCAGTTTATCTATTTTGTTAATGTTTTCAAAAAATCAGCTCCTGGATTCACTGATTTGTTGAAGGGGTTTTCATGTCTCTATCTCTTTCAATTCTGCTCTGATCTTAGTTATTTCTTGTCTTCTGGTAGCTTTTGCATTAGTTTCCTCTTGCCTCTGTAGTTCTTTCAATCGTGATGTTAGGGTGTTGATTTGTGATCTTTCTAGCTTTCTGATGTGGGTATTTAGTGCTATAAATTTTCATTTAACATTGCTTTAGCTGTATCCCAGAGTTTCTGGTGCATTGTCTCTTTGTTCTCATTGATTTCAAAGAACTCTTGATTTCTGCCTTAATTTCTTTATTTACCCAGGAGTCATTCAGGAGCAGGTTGTTCAATTTCCACGTAGTTGTGTGGTTTTGAGTGAGTTTCTTAATCTTGAGTTCTAAATTGATTGCACTATGGTCTGATAGATTGTTTGTTATGATTTCAGTTCTTTTGCATTTACTGAGGAGTGTTTTACTTCCAATTATGTGATTGATTTTAGATTAAGTGCCATGTGTCATTGAGAGGAATGTATATTCAATTGATTTGGGGTGGAGAGTTCTGTAGTTGTCTCTTAGGTCCACTTGATCCAGAGCTGAGTTCAAGTTCTGAATATCCTTGTTAATTTGGGATTAACTGTCTGATTGTCAGTTAATCCTGTCTCGTTGACCTGTCTAATATTGACAGTGGGTTGTTAAAGTTTGCCACTATTGTTGTGTGGGAGTCTAAGAACTTGTTTAATGAATCTTGGTGCTCCTGTATCGGGTTCATATACATTTAGAATAGTTAGCTCTTCTTGTTGAATTTTTCCCTTTACCATTATGTATTGCCTTTCTTTGTCTTTTTGATCTTTGTTGGTTTAAAATATGTTTTGTCAGAGAGTAGGATTGCAACCCCTGCCTTTTTTTTTGCTTTCCCTTTGCTTGGCAAATTTTTCTCCATCCCTTTCTTTGGAGCCTATGTGTGTCTTTGAACCTGAGATGGGTCTGCTGAATATAGCACACTGATGGGTCTTGACTCTATCCAATTTGCCAGTCTGTGTCTTTTAATTGGGGCATTTAGCCCATTTACATTTAAGGTTAATATTGTTATGTTTGAATTTGATCCTGTCCTCATGATCCCATCTGGTTATTTTGAACAGTAGTTGATGCAATTTCTACAGAGTGTCACTGGTCTTTATATTTTGGTATGTTTTTGCAGTGGCTGGTACTGATTTTTCCTTTCCATATTTAATGCTTCTCTCAGGAGCTCTTGCAAGGCAGGCCTGGTGGTAACGAAATCCCTCAGAATTTGCTTATTTGGAAAGGATTTTATTTCTTCTTCACTTATGAGGCATAGTTTGGCTGAATATGAAATTCTGCGTTGAAGATTCTTTTCTTTAAGAATGTTGAATATTGACCCCCCAATCTCTCTGACTTGTAGAGTTTCTGCTGAGAGGTCTGCTATTAGTCTGATGGTCTTCCCTTTGTAGGTAACCTAGCCTTTCTCTCTGGCTGCCCTTAACATTTTTTTCTTCATTTTGACCTTGGAGAATCTGATCATTATGTGTATTGGGGTTGATCTTCTCATGGAGTATCTTACTGGTGTTCTCTATATTTCCTGAATTTGCATGTTGGCCTGTCTTGTTAGGTTGGGGAAGTTCTTCTGGATAATATCCCGAAGTGCGTTTTCCAGCTTGTTTCCATTCTCCCCATCTCCTTCAGGTACTCCAATCAATTGTAAGTTTGGTCTTTTTGTGAAGTCCCATTTTTCTTGAATGCTTTGTTCGTTCCTTTTCATTCTTTTTTCTCTAATCTTGTCTGGATGCCTTATTTCAGCAAGGTCGTCTTCAAACTCTGATATCCTTTCCTCTGCTTGGTCGATTTAGCTCTTGATACTTGTGTATGCTTCATGAGGTTCTCGTGCTATGTTCTGCAGCTCCATTAGGTCATTTATGTTCCTCTCTAAACTGGTTATTGTAGTTAGCAGTGCCTCTGACCTTTTATCAAGATTCTTAGCTTCTCTGCATTGGGTTAGAACATTCTCCTTTAGCTCAGCATAGTTTTTTTGTTACCCATTTTCTGAATCCTACTTCTGTCAATTCATCCATCTCATTCTCCATTCGGTTCTGTGCCCTTGCTGGAGAGATGTTGCAATCATTTTGGGGAGAAAAGGCACTCTGGCCTTTTGGGTTTTCAGAGTTTTCTTCGTTGATTGTTTCTCATGAGTTGTCTAGTTTCGATCTTTGAGGCTGCTGACCCTTGGATGTTTTGTGTGGGCTTTTTTTGTTCTTGTTGTTTCTGCTTTCTGTTTTTCTTTCAAAGGGTTGGGTCCCTCTTGTGTAGGGCTGCTGTGGTTTGCTGGAGGTTCACTTCAGGCCCTGTTAATCTGGTTCACTACCGCGCCTGAAGATGCCATTCAAGGAAGCTGGAGAACAGCAAAGATGGGTCCCTTCTTCTTCTTCGGGGATTTCTGACCTCAATGAGCACAAACCTGATACCAGTAGGATCACTCCTGTATGGGGTGTCTGACAACCCCTATTGGAGGGTCTCACCTAGTTGGGTGGCACAGGGAAGAGGACTCTTTTTCTTAATTATTATACTTTAAGTTCGAGGGTACATGCCCACAACATGCAGGTTTGTTACATAGGTATACATGTGCCATGTTGGTTTGCTGCACCCATTAACTCGTCATTTACATTAGGTATTTCTCCTAATGCTATCCCTCCCCCTGCCCCCCACCCCCTGAGAGGCCCCAGTGTGTGATGTTCCCCACCCTGTGTCCATGTGTTCTCATTATTTAGTTCCCACCTATGAGTGAGAACATGCAGTGTTTGGTTTTCTGTCCTTGTGATAGTTTGCTCAGAATGATGGTTTCCAGCTTCATCCATGTCCCTAGAAAGGACACGAACTCATCCTTTTTTATGGCTGCATAGTATTCCATGGTGTATATGTGCCAGATTTTCTTAATCCAGTCTATCATTGATGGACATTTGAGTTGGTTCCTAGTCTTTGCTATTGTGAATAGTACCACAATAAACATACATGTGCATGTGTCTTTATAGTAGCATGATTTATAAATCTTTGGGTGTATACCCAGTAATGGGATCACTGGGTCAAATGGTATTTCTAGTTCTAGATCCTTGAGGAATTGCCACACTGTCTTCCACAATGATTGAACTAATTTGCACTCCCGCCAACAGTGTAAAAGCATTTCTATTTCTCTACATCCTCTCCAGCGTCTGTTGCTTCCTGACTTTTTAATGATCACCATTCTAACTGGTGTGAGATGGTATCTCATTGTGGTTTTGATTTGCATTTCTGTGATGACCAGTGATGATGAGCATTTTTTCATATGTCTGTTGGCTGCATAAATGTCATCTTTTGAGAAGTGTCTGTTAATATCCTTTGCCCACTTTTTGATGGGGTTGCTTTTTCTTGTAAATTTGTTTAAGTTATTTGTAGATTCTGGATATTAGCCCTTTGTCAGATGAGTAGATTGCAAAAATTTTCTCCCATTCTGTAGGTTGCCTGTTTACTCTGATGGTAGTTTGTTTTGCTGTGCAGAAGCTCTTTAGTTTAATTAAATCCCATTTGTCTATTTTGGATTTTGTTCCATTGCTTTTGGTGTTTTAGTCATGAAGTCCTTGACCATGCCTATGTCCTACGTGGTATTGTCTAGGTTTTCTTCTAGGGTTTTTATGGTTTTAGGTCTAACATTTAAGTCTTCAGTCCATCTTGAATTAATTTTTGTATAAGGCGTAAGGAAGGGATCCAGTTTCAGCTTTCTACATATGGCTAGCCAGTTTTCCCAGCACCATTTATTAAATAGGGAATCCTTTCCCCATTTCTTGTTTTTATCAGGCTTGTCCAAGATCAGATGGTTGTAGATGTGTGGTGTTATTTCTGAGGCCTCTGTTCTGTTTCATTGGTCTATATCTCTGTTTTGGTACCAGTACCATGCTATTTTGTTTACTGTAGCCTTGTAATATAGTTTGAAGTCAGGTAGCATGATACCTCCAGCTTTATTCTTGTTGCTTAGGATTGTCTTGGCAATTTGGGCTCTTTTTTGGTTGCTTATGAACTTTAAAGTAGTTTTTTTCCAATTCTGTGAAGAAAGTCATTGGTAGCTTGATGGGGATGGCCTTGAATGTATAAATTACCTGGGGCAGTATGGCCATTTTCACAATATTGATTCTTCCTATCCATGAGCATAGAATGTTCTTCAATTTGTTTGCGTCCTGCTTTATTTTGTTGAGCAGTGGTTTGTAGTTCTCCTTAAAGAAGTCCTTCACATCCCTTATAAGGTGGAATTCTAGGTATTTTATTCTCTTTTTAGCAATTGTGAATGGGAGTTCACTCCTGATTTGGCTCTCTGTTTGTTATTGGTGTATAGGAATGCTTGTGATTTTTGCACATTGATTTTTGTCTCCTGAGACTTTGCTGAAGTTGCTTATCAGCTTAAGGAGATTTTGGGCTGAGATTATGGGGTTTTCTAAATATACAATCATGTCATTTGCAAACAGGAACAATTTGAGTTCCTCTTATCCTAATTAAATACCCTTTATTTCTTTCTCTTGCCTGATTGCCCTGGCCAGAACTTCCAACACTATGTTGAATAGGAGTGGTGAGAGATGGCATCCCTGTCTTGTGCCAGTTTTCAAAGGGATTGCTTCCAGTTTTTGCCCATTCAGTATGATATTGGCTGTGGGTTTGTCATAAATAGCTCTTATTATTTTGAGATACATTTCATCAATACCTAGTTTATTGAAAGTTTCTAGCATGAAGGGCTGTTGAATTTTGTCAAAGACCTTTTCTGCATCTATTGAGATAATCATGTGGTTTTTGCTGTTGGTTCAGTTTATGCGATTGATTACGTTTATTGATTTGAGTATGTTGAACCAGACTTTCATCCCAGGGATGAAGCTGACTTGATAATGGTGGATAAGCTTTTTGATGTGCTGGTGGATTAGGTTTGCTAGTATTTTATTGAGGATTTTCACATGAATGTTCATCAGGGATGTTGGTCTAAAATTCTCTGTTTTTGTTGTGTCTCTTTCAGGCTTTGGTATTAGGATGATGCTTGCCTCATAAAGTGAATTAGGGAGCATTCCCTCTTTTGCTATTGATTGTTGTAGTTTCAGATGGAATGGTACCAACTCCTCTTTGTACCTCTGGTAGAATTCGGCTGTGAATCCGTCTTGTCCTGGACATTTTTTGGTTGGTAAGATATTAATTATTGCCTCAATTTCAGAGCCTGTTATTGGTCTATTCAAGGATTCAACTTCTTCCTTGTTTAGTCTTGGGAGGGTGTAGATGTCTAGGAATTTATCTGTTTCTTCTAGATTTTCTAGTGTATTTGTGTAGAGGTGTTTATAGTATTCTCTGATGGTAGTTTGTATTTCTGTGGGATTGGTGATGACATCCCCTTTATCATTTTTTATTGCATCTATTTGATTCTTCTCTCTTTTCTTCTTTGTTAGTCTTGCTAGTGGTCTGTCAATTTTGTTGATCATTTCCAAAAACCAGATCTTGGATTCATTGATTTTTTGAAGGTTTTTTTGTGTCTCTATCTCCTTCACTTTTGCTTTGATCTTGGTATTTCTTGCCTTCTGCTAGCTTTGAATTCTGCTTGCCTTCTCTAGTTCTTTTAATTGTGATGTTAGGGTGTCAATTTTAGATCTTTGTTGCTTTCTTTTGTGGGCATTTAGTGCTATACATTTCCCTCTACACACTGCTTTAAATGTATTTCAGAGATTCTGGTACGTTGTGTCTTTGTTCTCATTGTTTTCAAGGAACATCTTTATTTCTGCCTTCATTTCATTATTTACCCAGTAGTCATTCAGGAGTAGGTTGTTCAGTTTCCATGTAGTTGTGTGGTTTTGAATGATTTTCTTAATCCTGAGTTCTACTTTGATTGCACTGTGGTCTGAGAGACAGTTTATTGTGATTTCTGTTCTTGTACATTTGCTGAGGAGTGCTTTACTTCCAATTATGTGGTCAATTTTGGAATAAGTGCGATGTGGTGCTGAGAAGATTGTATATTTTGTTGATTTGGGGTGGAGAGTTCTGTAGATGTCTATTAGGTCAGCTTGGTGCAGAGCTGAGTTCAAGTCCTGAATATCCTTGTTACCTTCTGTCTTGTTGATCTGTCTAATATTGACAATGGGGTGTTAAAATCTCCCATTATTATTGTGTGGGAGTCTAAGTCTCTTTGTAGGTCTCTAAGGACTTGCTTTATGAATCTCGGTGCTCCTGTATTGGGTGCATATATATTTAGGATTGTTGGCTCTTCTTGTTGAATTGATCCCTTTACCATTATGCAATGGCCTTCTTTGTCTCTTTTGATCTTTATTGGTTTAAAGTCTGTTTTATCAGAGACTAGGATTGCAACCCCTGCTATTTTTTGCTTTCCATTTGCTTGGTAGATCTTCCTCAATACCTTATTTTGAGCCTATGTGTGTCTTTGCACATGAGATGGTTCTCCTGAATACAGCCCACTGATGGGTCTTGACTCTTCATCCGATTTGCCAGTCTGTGTCTTTTAATTGGGGCATCTAGCCCATTTACATTTAAGGTTAATTAATATTGTTATGTGTCAGTTTATGATGTTACTAGTTATTTTGCCCATTAGTTGATGCAGTTTCTTCCTAGCATCGATAGTCTTTAGCATTTGTCATGTTTTTGTAGTGGCTATGCAAAACATGCAGTTGCAAGTTTTTGCAGTGGTACCAGTTGTTCCTTTCCATCTTTAGTGCTTCCTTCAGGAGCTCTTGGAAGGCAGGCCTGGTGTTGACAAAATCTCTCAGCATTTGCTTGTCTGTAAAGCTATTCTCTGTATTTCCTGAATTTGAATGTTGGCCTGCCTTGCTAGGTTGGGGAAGTTCTCCTGGATAATATCCTGAAGAGTGTTTTCCAACTTGGTTCCATTCTTTTCGTCACTTTTAGGTACCCCAATCAAACGTAGGTTTGGTCTTTCCACATAGTCTCATATTTCTTGGAGGCTTTGTTCATTTCTTCTTACTCCTTCTTCTCTAAACTTCTCTTCTCACTTTATTTCATTGATTTGATTTTCAATCACTGATACCCTTTCTTCCACTTGATTGAATCAGCTATTGAAACTTGTGCATGCGTCACGTAGTTCTCATGCCATGGTTTTTAAGCTCTATCAGGTCATTTAAGGTCTTTTCTACACTGTTTATTCTAGTTAGCCATTCGTCTAATCTTTTTTCAAGGTTTTTAGCTTTCTTGTGATGGGTTCAAACATCCTCCATTAGCTTGGAGAAGTTTGTTATTAGCTTTCCGAAGCCTACTTCTGTCGACTTGTCAAAGTCATTCTCTGTCCAGCTTTGTTCCGTTGTTGGTGAGGAGCTGCGATCCTTTGGAGGAGAAGAGGTGCTCTGGCTTTTAGAATTTTCAGCTTTGCTGCTCTGGTTTCTCCCCATCTTTGTGGTTTTATCTAACTTTGGTCTTGGATATTGCTGACCTACAGATGGGGTTTTGATATGGATGTCCTTTTTGTTGATGTTGATGCTATTTTTTTCTGTTTGTTAGTTTTCCTTCTAACAGTCAGGTTCCTCAGTTGCAGGTCTGTTGGAGTTTGCTGGAGGTCCACGCCAGACCCTGTTTGCCTGGGTATTACTAGTGGAGGCTCAGTGGAAATGGAGAAATCACCTGTCTTCCCAGTCTGTCACACTGGGAGCTGCAGACTGAAGCTGTTCCTATTTGGCCATCTTGGAACAGGCCCTTTTATTTTTTAGACAGAGTCTCGCTGTGTCGCCCAGGCTGGAGTGCAGTGGCACCATCTCGGCTCACTGCAAGCTCCACCTCTCGTGTTCACACCATTCTCCCGCCTCAGCCTCCTGAGTAGCTGGGACTAAGGGCGCCTGCCGCCACACCTGGCTAATTTTTTTGTTTTTGTATTTTTAGTAGAAATGGGGTTTCACTGTGTTAGCCAGAATGGTCTTGATCTCCTGACCTGGTGATCTGCCCGCCTTGGGCTCCCAAAGTGCTGGGATTACAGGCGTGAGCTACCGTGCCTGGCCGGGAACTGGACTCTTTTACCAAAGTACTTTAAGTGTCCCTTGGTGGAGGGGGTGGGCGTCGCTAGGGGTAACCCACTTATCTGGGCTGCCTGGATTCCTCAGAACTACCAGGAGGAAAGGCCAAGTCTGCTGGTTCACAGAGACTGTGGCCACCCCTTCCTGTAGGGACTCAGGGCCAGTGAGATCTGGGTTCTGTCCCTGAGCATCTGGCTGGAGTTACTGGAGTTCCTGCAGGGAGGCCCCACCCAGTAAGGAAGGATGAGTCAGGATCAGGTCTGAAGAGGCACTCTGGGCACTTGGGCTGTGGAGGACATGTCTTGGGACCAAGCCTTCCAGACTCCCTGGCTCAAGCAGAGGAAAAGCGTGGCCTGGACCTACAGAGATGGATGCCGCCCTTCCCCCACCCAGCGAGTTTAGTGTGTTAGGCAGTTGTGATTCCCAGTGCTGGCTGCTGCCCCTCCCCCAGTGAGCTCAAATGGCTTAGACAGCAGGCAGCCACAGCTGTAGTACTGGTTGCCCCTTTCCTCAGGAGCTCAGTGGGCTTAAGCAGATTCCAGCTGAGAGGCTGTTGAGAACTGTACAGCTCTGGGGTTGGGAACTAGGCCCTGGTGGCGTGGGTTTCAGAGTGGGATCTTTCGATCTGTGGCTTGCACAGTTCTGTGGAAAAAGCATGGTTTCCCTGGCTGGGTAGCACACTCACTCGCTGCCTCCCTTGGTTGGCGGGTGGGGGCTCCTCTGTCCTGTGTCGCTGTCAGGTGGGCTGCCACACCACGCTGCTCTTCCTTCCTCTCCATGGATTACTCCAGCCACCTAGTCAGTTCTGATGAGAGAACCTGGATACCTTGATTGCCAGTGAAGGATTCACATGTTTATTATGGTTGTTTTCTACCTGAGCCTCTGATCACTGCTGTCCACTGATTAACGATCTTGAGAAGAGGAGATTGTTCTGGATTATCTGTGTGGGGCCAACGTAATTACATGAGTCCTTATAAGTGAAAGAGTGAGGCAGGAGTGTTGGGGTCCGCGTGTTTCCTAAACAAAGGAATGAACACACAAGACAACACAAGACAAGACAAACATGGCGGCCGCCTTGAATGGTGCACTCTGCTTTATTTTATACAGTTGTTTGTGGAATGTTACCAAGTCACAAGACACATTGTTGTTTTTCTGACCTTTCCCTGACTTTCTGGATTTTCAAGATGTTTACACATAAACAAGCCCCCAAGGCCCTGCTTCATTTGCAAGAGCAAGACTTATCGGGAACATCTCGTTTGTGAGCATGTAGTCCTCTAGAGTCAGTATCAGAGTCAGAGATATTCAAAGATGTTATGCTGTTGGCTTTGAAGATAGAGGAAAGAGCCATGGACCTGGGAGTGAGAGCAGCCTCTAGAAGCTGGAAATGGCAAGAAAAAGGATTTTCTGTAGATCCTCTAGCAGGAATGCAAGGTTGCTGGCTGCTAACACATTGATTTTAGGACTTCTGACTTGTAGAACTGTAAAATAATAAATGTAAGTTGTTTTATAACGCTAAGTTTGTGGTAACTTGTTACAGCAGCAATAGAACACTAATACAGTGGGTTAGTCTCTAATTTTGATAGAGTATCTCCTTCAGGATCTTGAAAAAGAACACATGGAAAATAGATTTTTGATGACTTATATATCTAAAAGTATCTTTATTTTTATCTTAGAGTCATTTGAGGATGGAAATAATTTTCCCTCAGGATATTGAAGGTATTTCTCTATTGTATACTTTCTTCCAGTGAGAAGTTTAATGCCATTCTGATGCCTTATCCTTTCTTTGTTTCCTGTTTTATGTATCTCTCTGAAAGTTTCTAGTGTATGTATTTTTATCTCATATGTGGAGAAATTTCATGATGGTATACTTTTGTTTCAGCATGAGTCTTTTTCTGTCTATTGTGTTAAGCTCTCCTGATTTAGAAATTTAACTTTATCAATTCTGAAATATTTTGTGCATTATTTATTTGATAATTTTCTTTATTTCCTTTCCTCTGTTCTCTCTTTCTGGAACTCTTGTTACTTGGATGGTAGACATCCTGGACTTGTTAAATTTTCTTTTTTTTCTCCTTCCCATTTTCTGTTTTTTTATTTGCTCTACTTCTGGAGATTTCTTTAAACACGTCTTCTAATTCTTCTTCACATTTCTTCTATCTTATTTTTAGTTCCTAAGAGTTTTTTCTTGATCTTTGAGTGTTTCTTAAAAGTTTGCCATTCTTTTCTTCATATGTATAGTATTTTTTTCTTCATCTTTAAAGAAAATAAGTAAAATATCAGGCTCCCTTTAAGACATCTGTTTCTGACACTCCAGTTCATTTTGGTCTTTGTTTTGTGTAGGAGGCTTTTCTGAAATATCTGATGTTGCTTGTCTACCTGTTCACATTGAAGAGTGAGGCACTAGAAAGCTGTTTGGAAGTGTTGTGTGTAAATTTAAGTGTGTGTATGTTTGTGGCAGAGATGTAGGTTGCTGATTGGTGGTCCTCACCGAAGGGTTATTTGACTTGGGTCTTTCAGGAATGGAATTTCAATTGTTATTGTAGTTTTATTTTTCCCTAACTTGTGCTGGTCAGTTAATTCAGAGATGATTCTTTTAACTTCTTATCTAGGATATTTAAAGTCTGCCAGTGTTCTTGGAGACAAATAGGAGAGAGGACCCATGCATCTCATTGTTCAGTATATAGACATTCACTTAATCCTTCTGTTTTTCAACTTGCCTGGGTTTTATATAGATACAGTCTCCCTGATTTAATCTCTCTAAGTTATCTGTGGGGGTGGAGGAGAGATTCTGTGTTTTCAACAGTGTCTTATGCAAATTATTTAACAGTCCTCCTGTATCAAATTCAATTGCATGCTATGATGACTCCAATTTCTGAGAATCTCTTGGATTCTAAGGTGCAAAAACAGCTAGCTTCTAGTTTTTTTTTGATTTGGGAATTTTCTTGTTCTCTAATCCTCTTCCTAGCTTCCAAAATTCAGTCTCTGTTATTGCTTCTTGGACTCACTTTATTCTTATGAGCTTTAAATCTTTTCACCATCATTTTAATGAATTTCAAGAGAGATAGTAGAAACAAAGTATGTTCAATTCTTCATATTTAACTGGAAGTTCAAGGATTTGTCTATTTTTTAAAATCCTATATTGATTTTTAATAAACGTTTATGAGCTCTAGTGCTCAGCCTCTCAGTCTGGATGTTACCTTGTTTACTGAGGCACATGGCAAAGTAACTGATGAGTCTATAAAACTGTATAATCCTCCTACCAGTTTTCTGGCTATGTTGGCAATTGCTGATTTAAGTGTTCATGGCAGGACTAAGGGAGCATTGTGCTTCGTCATTGCCATGTCCATATGTCATATAACAATTGTTTGAAAAATAATATGGTTCAAAACTTTTTGAACTTTTCCTAAAGGTGTACTGTGCTCAAACACTATAAAAGGAAATTTGTTTTCATGGTATTGAAAGCGCCATTCTACTCTTCTCTCCCTATTTTAACTGAATTTTGTTTTTTATCATTATTTCTGAGAATTCTTTCTGAAACTCCAAACCAACAGAGTATTCTTTGGTTTGTTAATTTTTTATTCGTCATCCTTTTGAATTTATATTTTGTGATTAAATCAGGAGACACTTCCATATTCTTCCCCCCATGTAAAGTATTTATCATAACAGTCCTTTTTTTTTTTTTTTTTTTTGAGACAGAGCCTCACTATCACTCACGCTGCTGGAGGGCAGTGGTGCAATCACAGCTCACTACCACTTTGACCTCCTGGGCTCAAGCAATTCTCTTATCTCAGCCTCTTGAGTAGCCAGGACTACAGTCATGCCACCATACATGGCTAATTTTTTTCTGAGATAGGATCTCACTATGTTGCCCAGGCTGGTCTTGAACTCCTGAGTTCAAACCGTCTTCCTGCCTTGGCTTTCCAAAGTGTCGGGATTACAGGCATGAGCTACCAGGCCCAGGTTACTTTTTTAAGTTTTAAGAGAGTGCTTGTTCTAATACTTTAGAATACATTGAGGAGATAATACCTGATCCATGTTTTGGGGGATATTTATCTCCATTGCTCTACAGTCTTAATATTTTCATAAGAGAGAACCTTAATTATTTTAGTTTGTGTTCAAAGAGATATCTTTTATCATTTTAATTTTGTGTCTTTGGACCTTCTCCAGACTCATTATGTTTGTTTTGAGGTTCATTAACCAGAAGTCACATGGTATTTCTGGTGTGAATTATCTATGAGTTTTTAATAAGGATAGAATTTTGTTCTGTGTTTGGCTCAGTGGATTTCCTGATGATACCCAGAACTTTTCTTGTGGACTGCATTACAAAATCTATACAGATTGACTTCCAGGACAAACTGTGATCTTTAGTTTTGTGGGGGTATCCTCTGTCCCATACTCTTCTTTAATTCCCTAAAATTACTTCCATTATTTTAATCATCCCAATTCCTTACCCATTGCCTGTCTACACACTTTTCAATTTCCTCTTACTTCCACCTACTATTCTGACACCTTTCCTTAGTCCTGACTCTTTTATCATATGTGCCTTTAAGCCTTCCCGAGAACAAGAGAACTATGAGAGCTTTGGTCTCCCTGGTTTCCATTTTTGTCATGCCTGTACTCCCCACAGCAGCCTGAGTGTTCGTTAGAAATATGTGAATTAAATCATGCTGCTCCTCAGCTTAATAGCCTCCAGAAGCTTTGCATTGTGCTCAGAAGTAAATCCAAGTTTGACAGTGCCCTACATTATCTGACCTCTGCCTACCTCTTTGATCTTATCCCGTTAGATCACAGTACTGTGAGACACACTGGCCTTCTTGCTGTTCTGATAACACTTCAAGCTCATTCCTGCCTTGTCTCTATGCACTCAAGTTCCTTTTCCTTTTCCATGCTGTGCTCAGATCTTTGCATAACTGGCTCCTTCATATCATTCAGGAATAACCTTAGATGCTACCTCTGGAGAAATGTCTTCCAATTCAATCCAAAGCAGCATACCCCTGGTTTCAGTCACTTTCCATCACATAACATCATTTTATTTTATTGTCTTCATATTACTTGTTATAATCTAAAATCATCATTTACACTATTTGTATATTTTAAGATTGTCTTGCTCTCTATTTTTTTGGTCAGTTTTTGCATAGTGTATCTTTTTTCCATTCTTTTACTTAAAAAATTTACATTTTAAAAATTGAGGTAAAATACACCTATAAATTTGTGATCTTTGCCATTCTTTTTTTTGTCTTTAGTTCTGTTTATGTGATGAATTACATTTATTGATTTGCATATGTTGAACCAGCCTTGTATCCTGGGGATGAAGCTGACTTGATCATCATGTTGGATAAGTTTTTCGATAGGCTGCTGGATTTGGTTTGCCAGTATTTTATTGAGAATTTTTTAATTATACTTTAAGTTCTAGGGTACATGTGCAGAATGTGCAGGTTTGTTACATAGGTATATACATGCATGGTGGTTTGCTGCACCCACCAACCCATCATCCGCATTAGGTATTTCTCCTAATGCTGTCCCTTCCCCAACCCCTACCCCCCGACAGGCCTCAGTGTGTGATGCCCCTACCCCCATGTCCATGTGTTCTCATTGTTCAGCTCCCACTTATGAGTGAGAACATGTGGAGTTTGGTTTTCTGTTCTTGTGTTAGTTTGCTGAGAATGATGGTTTCATTCATGTCCCTGCAAAAGACATGAACTCATCCTTTTTTATGGCTTCATAGTATTCCATGATGTATATGTGCCACATTTTCTTTATTCAGTCTATCATTGATGGGCATTTGGGTTGGTTCCAAGTCTTTGCTATTGTGAATAGTGCCACAGTAAACATACGTGTGCATGTGTCTTTACAGTAGAATGCTTATTCTTAAATGTATGGTTTAATGGTAATAAATACATTTATATATATTTTCCCTCTTCATCCCTCCCTTTCCTCTACCATTCCCAGCCTCTGGTCATCACTATTCTATCCTATCTTCATGAGGCCCACTTTCTGAGCTCCCACATATATCAGTGAGAACATGAAACATTTGTCTCTTTTTGATTGACTTAACATAATGACCTTCAGTTCTATCCATGTTGTTGCAAATAGCAGGATTTCATTGTTTTTAATGACTGAATAATACTCCATTGTGTGTATATACTGCATTTTCTTTATTCATTCATCTGTTGATAGTCACTTAGATTTATTCCGTGTCTTGGCAATTGTGAATAGTGTTGCAATAAATAAGGGAGTGCAGATATCCCTTCAATATATTGATTTCCTTTCTTTTGGAAATATACCCAGTAGTGGTTAGTTTTTTAAGGAACCTCCATACTCTTCTCCATAGTTGCTGTACTAATTTACATTCCCACCAACAGCATATGAGGGTTCCCCTTTCTGTACATCCTTGCCAGCATCTGTTATTGCCTGTCTTTTGGATAAAAGCCATTTTAACTGGGGTGAGATTTTACTTCATTATGGTTTTGATTTGCATTTCTCTGATGATTAATAATGTTGAGCATTTTTTCATACAGTTGTTGGCCATTTATGTGTCTTCTTTTGAGAAATATCTAATCTGTTTGTCCACTATTTAATCAGATTAATCACTTTTCTCCTATTGAGTTGTTTGAGCTCCTTATCTATCCTGGTTATTAATTTCTTGTCAGATGAATAGTTTACAAATATTTTCTCCCATTCTACAGGTTGTCTTTTCACTTTATTGACTGTTTCCTGTGCAATCAGAAGCTTTTTAGCTTGATGTAAATCCCATTTGTCTACTTTTGCTTTGGTTTCCCGTGCTTTTGAGGTCTTACTCGAAACATGTTTGCCCAGATCAATATCCTGGAGCATTTTCCCAATGTTTTCTTCTAGTAGGCTCATAGTTTCAGGACTTAGATTTAAGTCTTTAATCCATTTTAATTTGATTTTTGTGTATGGAGGGATAGGAGTCTAGTTTCATTCTTGTGCATGTAGTTATTCCGTTTTCCCATCACTGCTTATTGAAAAGATTGCCCTTTCCCCATTGTATGTTCTTGGTGCCTTTGTCAAAGATGTGTTGGCTCTAAATGCATGGATTAATAAATGAGCTCTCTATTCTGTTCTATTAGCTTATATGTCTTATTTTTATGCCAGTATCATGTTGTTTTGGTTACTACACTTCTGTAGTAAATTTTGAAGTCAGGTAGTGTGATGTCTCCAGCATTTTTCTTTTTGAGCAGGATTGCTTTGGCTATTTGGGGTCTTTTGTGATTCCATATAAATTTTAGACATTTTTTCTATTTTTATGAAGAATGTCATTGGTATTTTGATAGATATTGCATTGAATCTGTTGATTGCTTTGGGTAGTAGGAACATGTTAACAATGTTAATTCTTCCACTCCATGGGCCTGAAATATCTTTTAATTTTTTTGTGTCCTCTTCAATTTGTTTCATCAGAGTTTTATAGTTTTTTCTTGTCTAGATCTTTCTTTAGATTGATTTCTACGTATTTTATATTTTTTGTAGCTATTGTAAATGGGATTACTTTCTTTCTTTTTTTAGATAGTTTACTCTTGGTGCATATATTTAATAAATGCTACTATTTTTTTATGTTGATTTTGTATCCTGCAACTTTACTGAGTTCATTGATCAGTTCTAAGATTTGTCTGGTGTAGTCTTTAGGATTTTCTAGATATAAACTAATATCATTTGTAGAGAGGGACAATTTGACTTCCTCTTTTCCAATTTGGATGCCCTTTATTTCTTTCTCTTGCCTAATTGCTTTGGCGGGAATTTTTAAGACTGTGATGAATTAGAGTGTTGATTGATGGTGGGCATCCTTATCTTGTTCCATTTCTTAGAGGAAAAGACTTTCAGCTTTTGTCCATTCGGCATGATGTTAGCTGTGGGTTTGTCATATTTGGCACTTATTATGTAAAGTATGGTCCTTCCAGGCCTAATTTGTTGAGGATTTTTATCACAAAAGAATGTTGAATTTTATAAAATTGTCATTTTTCTGCATCAATTGAAATTATCATTTAGGTTTTGTCCTTTATTCTATTGATGGGATATATCACATTTAGTGATTTGCATATGTCAAACCATCCTTGCATCTGTGGGATAAATCTCACTTGATCATGGTGTATTATCTTTTTGATGTGTTGTTGGATTAAGTTTCATAGCATTTTGTTGAGAATTTCTGCACAGATGTTTATCAGGGATATTGACGTGTAGTTTTCTTTTTTTTTGCTTTTTCCTTATCAAGTTTGTTATACAATAATGCTGGTCTTCTAGAATGAGTTTGGAAATATTCCCTACTCTTTATTATTATTATTATTTTGGAGTTTAACTAGGACTGGTATTAGTTCTCTAAGTATTTAGTAAAATTTGCCAGTGAAGCTGTCAGTTCCTGGGCTTTTCTTTGATGAGAGACTTTTTATTATGGCTTTGATCTTGTTACTCATTGTTTGTTTGTTGGGGCTTTCTATTTCTTCATGGTTCAGTCTTGGTAGGTTGTATGTGTCCAGTAATTTATCTCTTTCTTCTAGGTTTCCAATTTGTTGGCATATAGTTGTTCATAATGGTCTATAGTAATTCTGTGTATTTCTGTGGTATCAGTTGTTATGTCTCCTTTTTCATTTCTGATTTTATTTATTTGCATCCTCTGTCTTTTTTCCTAGCTAGCTAAAGATTTGTCATTTAAAATTTTTTTTCAAAAATCAACATTTCATTTCATTTATCTTTTGTATTTTTAAAAATCTTAGTTCAGCTATTGTGGAAGATAGTGTAGCAATTCCTCAAAAACCTAAAGATAGAAATATCATTTGACCCAGCAAACCCATTACTGGGTATATACTGAAAGGAATATAAATTATTCTATCATAAAGACACATGCACACGCATGTTCACTGCAGCACTATTCACAATAACAAAGACTAAATGCCCATCAATGATAGACCGAATAAAGGAAACGTGGCACATATACACCATAGACTACTATGCAGCCATAAAACAGAATGAAATTACATCTTTTGCAGGGACATGGATGGAGCTGGAGGCCCTTATCCTTAGCAAACTAATGCAGGAACAGAAAACCAAATACCGCATGTTCTCACTTATAAATGGGAGCTAAATGATGAGAACACATGGACACATAGAGAAGAACAACACACACCAGGGCCTTTTCTTGGGCATAAAAACATAAATAATGGGTAGTAGGTTTAATACCTGGATGATGAAATAATCTGTATAACAAACCTCCACGATACAAGTTTATCTGTGTAACAAACCTGCACTTGTACCCCTGAACTTAAAATGAAAGTTTTTAAAAATCTTGATTTCATATATTTCTGTTCTAATCTTTATCATTGCTTTCTTTCTGCTAGTTTTGGGTTTGGTTTGTTCTTGCTTTCCTTAGTTCCTTGATTTTCATCATTAGGTTATTTATTTGAAGTCTTTCTACTTTTTTGATACAGATGTTTATTGTTATAAACTTCTCTCCTAGTGTTGCTTTTGCATATCTCATACATTTTGATGTGTTATGTTTCTATTTTTGTTTGCTTCAAGACACTTTAAAACTTCCTTAATTTCTTTATTAACTCATTATTAATTTCTATGTGTTTGTGTAGTTTCCAAAGTTTTTCTTATTGATTTCTAGTTTTATCACATTTTTGTGAGAAGAGAGACGATATAATTTCTATTTTTTGAATTTGCTCAGATTTGTTTTGTGGCCTAACATATGGCCCATTCTGGATAATGTTTCATGTGCTGAGGAAAGAATGTGTATTCTTCAGCAGTTGGATGGAATGCTCTGTAAATGTCAGTTAGGCCTATTAGACCTAGTGTGTAGTTTAACTCTGCTATTTATTTGTTGATTTTGTATCTAGATGATCTGTTCCTGACAGTGGGGTGTTAAAGTCTCCAACTAGGATAGTATTACATACTGTAATATACTGCAATTATTTATATTGTAGTATATCTCTCCTTTTAGATTTATTAATGTTTGCCTTATATATTTGG
The DNA here is from genome assembly GCF_003255815.1 of Theropithecus gelada. NCBI lineage: Eukaryota > Metazoa > Chordata > Mammalia > Primates > Cercopithecidae > Theropithecus > Theropithecus gelada. The sequence continues at coordinate 127,326,137 of NC_037673.1, read as the reverse complement.
AAAGTCTAGTGTTGGATGCATATATATTTATATTTTTTATATCCTCTTGCTGAATTGACCCCTTTATCATTATATAATGACCTTGTCTCTTTTTACGACCTTACATTGGCAGTCTATTTTATCTGATGTAAATATTGACACTCCTGTTCTTTTTAGTTTGCAGGTACATGTGGAATATCTTTTTCCACCTCTTCACTTCCAGTCTATGTGTGTCTTTATAAGTGAAGTGGGTTTTTTGAAGGCAGCATATAGTTGTATGTTGTTTCTTTATCCTTTCAGCCACTCTGCCTTTAAATTGAAGAATTGAGACAATTTATATTCATTGTCATTATTGATAAGTAATGACTTATTACTGCCATTTATTGCTTATTTTCTGCTTGTTTTGAGACTCCTTTTTTCTTACTTTATGTTTAAGTGATTTTCTCTGGTAGTATGTTTTAATTTGTTGCTTTTTATTTTTAGTGTTTCTACTAGAGATTTTTGCCCTATGGTTGCCATGAGGCTTGCAGAAAACACTTATAGATATAACAAGTTATTTTAAAGAGATGACAACTTATCTTAGATCAAAAATATAAAAATAGACATAAACAAAGGTAAAAGACAAAATATTCTACATTTTAACCCATCCCCCCACATTTTGACTTCTAATTGTCTCAATTTTTACGTTCTCTACTCTTAGCCAGTTGCTTTAGCTATTGTTGTGTTTGATAGGTTTGTCTTTTGGGCCTCATACTAGAGTTATTTGTGGATTGTATACCATCATTACAGTTGTAGAGTATTCTGGGTTTGTCTGTGTACCTAACTTTACCAGTGGGTTTTATACCTTGAAAATTTTTATTTTTTGCACATTACTTGTTGTTTTCTTTTAGATTGAAAAACTGCCTTTAGCATTTCTTTTAAGATGGGTCTGGTTGTGGTGAATTTCTCTCATCTTTTGTTTGTCTGGGAAAGACTTTATCTCTCTTTCATAGTTGAAGGAGAATTTTGCTGGACATAATATTACTGGATGGCAGCTTTTTTTCTTTAAATATTTTGAATATGCCATTTTATTCCTTCCTGGCTTGTATGGTTTTTGTTGAGAAGTCTGTTGCCGGATGTATTGGAGCTTCGTTACATGTTATTAGGATCCTTTCTTTGTCCTTGGCCTCTGAGAGTTGGACTATTATGTTTCTTAGGGTAGTCTTATTTGGGCTGAATCTGTTTGGTGTCCTCAGGCCTTCCTGTACCTAGATATTTACATATTTCCCAAGGTTTGGAAGGTTTTCTGTTATTATCTCTGAATAAGCTTTCTACCCCTTGGTCTCACTCAGTTCCCTCTTGGGCATCAATATTTCTTAGATTTGGTGTTTTGAGGTAATTTTGTATATCTTGTAGGCAGTCTTTGTTCCTTTTCATTCTTTTTTCCTCCTCTGACCATGTATTTCTAATAGCTGATCTTCAAGCTCACTGATTCTTTCATCTGCTTGTTCTATTTTGCTGTTCAGTGCCTGTAATGAGTTAAGCATCTGTGTTTTTCAGTTCCAAGAGTTCTGTTTGACTTTTTCTATTATTGCAATCTCTTTTAAATTTCTGTGATAAATTTCTGAATTGCTTTTCTCTGTTATCTTGGAGATCACCGAGTTTCCTTAAAATTTCTATTTTTAATTCTTTGTTAGAGAGTTCACAAGTTGACATCTTTTTAGAGTTAGTCACTTGATTTTTGCTTTGTCCTTTTGGTGAAGTCATAGTTCCCTGTTTTCTGTTGTTTCTTGTGTATATATGCATGTGTCTTTGCATTGAAGGATTATTATTACAGTCTTCTCTGTTTTGTTTTGGTTTTATTGGATAAATTTGCTTAGGAAATTTTTACTACTAGGTTGCTGCCTCCTTTTTGGCTCTAGGTGGCCCCTTAAGTTCAGATTCATCTTGGTTTTTATTAAATAATTGGAACACTGCCTGTCTTGAATTGGGAAGGTCCCAAAGGCATTATCCCACTAGTGTATCAAAGCTGGCTAGATGTTTGTGCCCAGGGGACCTGTGGAATGTATCTCCTACAGTATTGGGCAGGTGAATGGCTATTCTGATTTGGCATCTCCTTAGGCCAACTGGTAGAGCAGTTTCCAGGGCCAGGGATGATAGCCCTGTATTCCCACTTTGTCTCTTCCTGTCCTTAGGGATATTTCTCCCATCAGGCAGTCACAATGCTTCCTATGTGTTAAGGCAAAAAAGGTCTTCTGACATGGCACCCAAGCTGGTAGGGAAGCTGATTGACCACCTCATTTTCACCTTTTCCAGCATAAAAATGATGAATTGGGGGCAGATTTTCTATGTGCTTGGTGCTGGGCAGAATGGGGGGTATATGTTGTGGATATAGAAGTCTGATTCTCTTACCATCTTTTCAGTTTTTTCACTTTTCTGTGGCCCTGAGAACTCTCTTATTCTCATGTTTGTGTTCTGGGATGTTGCTGGTGAAAATCTTGGTGCTGTATATTTGTTTTTGGTTTTCTTTATGGGGGGGTGAAGCCAGTTTGTTTCTACACTGCCATTTTGCAACCAGAAGTCTTTTACTTCCAACTTACCTGTGTTGTTGAATTGGAAGTATGTTTCTCGTAAATAGCATGCAGTTGGGCTGTGTTTTCTTATCCATTGTGACAATCTCTGCCTTTTAATTGATGTGTTTAGAATATTCATATAGTTGAGTTTTTATAAGTGACTTGGAGTGAATTTCTTTGGGTTTATCCTACTTGGGATTCACTTAGCTTTTTGAATTTGTGTTTATGTCTTTCATCGCATTTGGAGAGTTTTCAGTCATTATTTCTCTGAATACTCTTTCAATTCCATTCTGTTTCTCCTCTTCTTCTGGAATTCAAATAATGTGAATATTGGATCTTTTGATAGTCTTGTAGGTTCTTGGGACTCATTTCTTTTTCAGTCTATTTTTTCTTTGTTCTTATTGGGTAAATTCTATTGATTTGTTCTTAAGTTTATTGGCCCTATCCTCTGTCACCCCTACTCTACTATTGAGCCCATCTGGTGAATGTTAAAAAAACCTCTATTATTGTATTTTCCAGTTTCATAATTTTTATTTGGTTTTTTAATAATTTTCATTTTTTACTGTTATTTTTATTTTTCATTTATTCTAAGATAATTTGTAATTCCTTATTCAGTCATTTTTATGATGGTTGCTTTAAAATCTTTTTTAGACACTGATTCATCTCAGTGTTGGTATCAGCAGTTTGTCTTTTCTCATACAAATTGAGATTTTCTTGCTTTTTGATGTGACGCATGATTCTTAAATTGTATTCTTGACATTTTGTTTGTCATTTTAGGAGACAATGAGTTCTACTTTAATTTTTTATTTTAGCAGGCAGTGAGTCTGTTTAGATTTAGTACAAAGGTCCTCAATTACGTTTTTGGGCTGTGATTCAGTGACATAGGTCTTGTGGTGATATTTTTGTCTCCGTGGTTTATCTCATGCTGCTGGATCTCCCACTAGTACCCAGTGGTGCTCCTTGGTGGGGTGAAAGGAGTTTTCTCCAGCCACGTTTCCAGGTGCCTTTGTATGCAGGAAGGGAGTTTCTAGCCCATGGAGACAAGAGTACTCCTGGGTTGGATATTTGTGGTAGAATCCCCTCTGCTTATGGGGAATGAAGTGGCTTTCCACTTTTATAAGTTTCTTGAGAGCTAGCATATTTCTTTTATTTTCTAACTGAATGTTTAGAATAGTGTTTAGTGCATGCTGGGTCATCAATATGTATCTTTCAATTAATGAATTAATACTTTATGACCTGCCCTCTCAAGTTCTGAGGTGAAAAACATGATCCATGTCAGATATTTAATAATTTTCTGTAGCCGAATGTGTTGGCTCATGCCTGTAATCCCAATACTTTGGGAGGCTGAGGCGGGCAGATCACCTGAGGTCAGGAGTTTGAGACCAGCCTGCCCAACATAGTGAAACCCCGTCTCTACTAAAAATACAAAAATTAGCTGGGCATGCTGGCATGCACCTGTAATCCCAGGTACTTGGGAGGCTGAGGTAGGAGAATCACTTGAACCCAGGAGGCGGAGGTTGCAGTGAACCGAGATTACACCACTGTACTCTAGACTGGGTGATTGAGCGAGATTCCATCTCAAAAAAAAATTTTTTTTTTCACCTGAAAAGTTGGCATTAAGAGCATCAGGTCTGCATATGAAAGTGGTTGCAACTTGCAAAGTATATACTAAAGAGGTGTGAAACAGCTATAATCTGCCATGTGTAATGAGTTTCAGAAAAGCCATCTGCAGAACAAGAGAAAAGAATGAAACAGCTTTACTGACATAAGTAGGACCTGGTGTTGGAGAGAAAGCCATGGTGGCTCTCCAATTCACCATGGGACTCACGTCTTGGGGTTACACAAAACATCCGTATATCCTTGTAATAAATTTTCTTTCTATGCCTTTGAAAGCCTAAGTTTATTTATATTATGCACAACTGAAGTATCTTAGCTAATATCATGTGTTTAAATAAAATAATGAACTATTTGAATGTTTATTTTATGTTGAAAAGAATTTTTTCCTTGCATCTGAAACACCATTTGTACTATTGTTTCTATGGGAAAATCTGTGCCCAAATAATGTAGATGATTGTTTACAACAACTGGGGATTGCTGCATGTTCGTTTTTACCAATTACACTTTTAAAAGCACATATTTATATCTTTATCTACCCTTCATGTACTTTTTGGAGGTGAGGTGAGGGTGGGAAGATACCATGCTGTGGTCCTAGGAAGATATTATTAGCTGTGTTGAATATTAAAAGAATTTTTCCTTGCCCATCAGTGTATGCCAACAAACCTATTGACTTTTTCAGTCAGAGTTTTTGGAGGCAGAATTCAATATCAGTTAAAAATTTGTTATGCAAATGTGAGGAAGCATACGACAATGTTGAAGGAGAAAAGATTTTTGCAGCATTTTTTTCTCTTAAAAGATGAAATCCATTAACCCTATGATCTTTTTACCACAAAAGTTTAAAAATGTAAAGTGAAAGAAAGAGAAGATAAAGAATATGGCCTTTAAATCAAATTGGTTTGATAAACAAATAATCTCTGAATGTTCAGCCATACTTTTAGGTAGTTGAGTTTTATGGGCGGTGTGTGTGTGTGTGCGCGCGCGCGCGCACGTGTGTGGGCGTGTGTGTCTATAGATGGCTTTGAAGTGCAAGTAAAGCATTTTAAGTCAAATAAGCAAGAAAAAAGATACATAAAAATGGCCTGTTAATTGCTGAGGCAATATCCAGTGAACATCAATTAAAACAGAAGGCTTTGAAATCAGGGAAAAATAATTTAAAAAAATCATTGTTTTTCTTAATTACAGAGTAAGAATGAGGCTAATTCACTGCCCTCTTCCTCAACCCTCCTCAATCATAGATAAAGAAATCTCAGTGGCATGTTATTTAGTACAAGAACTTTACCATCAGTTTTATTCATCAGCAAAACCAAAGGAACAATTGCAGGATGTTCTCTATTATTTAGCATGGAATGCCTTTGTTACTTTATGTTCTTGCCTGACATTCTTCCTTGTTTGTTGCCATTAAATGCTTGGACACAGTGCAGTGCCAAGTAAGTCAGTGCCCAGGAGTTTATGTTATACTACTTAGAAAGTTATGGTAATATCACCTCTTGCTTAAAACACTTGGTCAACACTGCCTACCAGGTTGAGTACAGTGGAATACATACAATATAAGGCCATGTTGATTACCATGAGAAGGAAAATAGATAATTAACTGTAAAAAATAATATTGAGAATGAATTGCTTGGCAGACTATTTGATCCCATTAATGATTTCACTTTTATAAGATTAAGTAAGATCCTATCATATTCTGTAGTGTTGATACTAAAAATTCTATCCCCTCCCACATTTTTAGCTCCCTGTCCAAAAGTGAAGGCAAGTGCTTTTTTGGCATACATTTCTTTCTTATATTAATTAGTTGACTTTTCTGTACCAAGAAAAAGGCAACTAACAGGCAACATAATCATCCTGCTGTCATTTTCTAAATTATTCTAATGTAATTTTCAGAGCATGGCTTCCATAGATCATTTATTCATTTAGTTGAAATGCTTTTGGAAGTATAGAAGCCAAATTTTCTTATGTGGTTTTATAACTTATAAGGACAATTTGGAAATAATAAGTTTGGATGCTTCACTAAGACATTTTGGCTATCTGTCCCTAACCATATAAGGAACTTCATTTCAGGCATCTTTCAAATCCCTCCTCTAAATCTTTTACTTTGGGAATGGTTTCTGGATACAGTAAGAACAGTTTGCTTTTGAAGGTGGTAATTGTGGACTGCGTGCTGTTTGGCAGCTGCTAATTCTCTTTCTTTTTCTGTGGGCTCTCTAAGTGGAATGTCCTTGAAATAGTAATGAGGAATTACTCTCTTTTCTACCATGTCCAGAATATTCCTGGTGATTTTAAATTGTGTTATTTTTGGTGCTCATACCAGAGACACCTATGTTAATTAGTTCTGTATATACTTCTTAAGTTCTCATCTCTAAAATTAAAAGAGCCAAATTATAGACATAGTGAAGTTTGACTCTGAATGTGGTTGGGTTTAAATAAGTTCCTCCAAATAATTCTTTGAGTTTAATATGTTTTCATTTGCAATCCTGTGTCACATTTTATGCCTTACGATTGGTTTCCATTTTTTAGAAATAATCAACTGCAGGTTTCTTTGCGGTGTTGATATTTCTGTTTATATTACTTTGTGTATTTAAATATTTACATAAGGCTATCTGGGTATTTCTTACCTTGGATGATTACTTTCGCAGTTTCTGATGTCAAAATTCCTTTTTTATTTAAGAGTTAATTACAGTTAAATAAAGTTTTGGTCCCGCCTAATATTATTTTTTTGAGGTTCTCTTTTTAGAACTAAAGCTGTATCTTACTGTTAGATCGGAATTAGTTTTCAGAGGATTGTACCATTATTGAGTCACTAAATATTTCTTAAATCCATCTATACTGTATTTCCGTAGTCTCTTCACTCTCCCATACTCTTAGATAATAATTTCATATAAAACCTCCTCCCCCGGCACCACTCCCAACTTTTTATTTCCCTGAGAAAATAGAAGCAATCAGAAGAGAACTTGGACAAGCTAACCGCAACATCTACTCACCTCTTTGTATCTGTCCTCATATGTTCTGCTTTCTTTCCTATTTGCTCTAATGAATCATTCACGTTCCCAGCAAATGCCAGCATCTCCGTTCTGCCAAGGTCCCTTCTTTTCTTGTGTAGTTGAAGAAATTTATCTAGCAATTCTTTGCTCTCCCTCCCTCACTAGTAAGTTTTCCCCCTCAAGTGGACTTTTCTTATTGGCCTGCAAACAGGTAGATATAACTTTTTCTTTAAAAACTCTCTTTTGACTCCACATCCTCCTCTAGCTACCATCCTGTTTCTAGCCTTTTTCAAAAACACATTTATATTCATATATTGTAAAACTAATCCTGTCAATGTGTTGTCCAGAGTTATTGTATCATTTTGCATTCCCATTAGCAGTATATTAAATTTTGAGTTGCTCTACTTTCTTGCTAATACTTGGTATTGTCAGTTTCTCTTCCTCTTTTTTCTTTCTTCTTTTTCTCCTCCCCTTCTCTAACCCTTCCATCTTTTAAATTTTAAACATTCTATTAGGTTTATAGTGATATTTCACTGAGATTTTAATTTGTATTTCATTAAGGACAATAATGGTGAGCATCTTTCCATGTAGTTATTTGCTATCAATATATCTTCCTTGGTGAGGTGTTTGTTAAAATCTTTTGCCCATTTTATATTGTATTTGTTTTTCTTTGGCTAAGATTTGAGAAATTTTAATATATTTTATATAGAAGCCCCTTGTTGAATATGTTATTTGTGAATATTTTCTCCTAACTTTCAGCTTGTCTCTTCATTCTCTTTAATATTGTTTTTGCACAGAGAAAAGTTTTAAAATTTGATAAAGCCCAATTTGTCCTTAAAAAAGTCATGCTTTGATGTCAAATCTAAGAACTTTTTAACCCAAGGTCAAGAAAATTTGCTTCTGTATAAAGTTTTATATTTTACATTTGGGCCTATGATCCATTTTGGGTTAACTGTTGAACAAGGTGTGAGGTATGGGTTGAGGTTTAATTCTGCTTTTCCATACAGATGTTCAGTTATCCAAGGACCATTTGCTGAAAGGACTATACTGTCTCCATTGAATTCTTTTGCATATTTGTCAAAAGTCTATTGTGTTCATATTTGTGTAGATCTGTTTTTGAATTCTCTATTCTGTTCTTTTAATCTATGTGTCTATTATTTATCCAGTACCACATTGTGTTGTCTACTACTCTGAATCCTCAAAGTGTTTTTTCAAAATTGTTTGGGCTATTCTAGTTTCCTTGTCTTTACATACAAATTTTATAGTCAGCCTTCTTTCTCCCTGTTTTTTTTTTGTTCTTAGTCTACATGGCTATATCCAGTGACTTTCTTTCTTTTTTTAAATTATACTTTAAGTTCTAGGGTACATGTGTACAATGTGCAGGTTTGTTATATAGGTATACACGTGCCATGTTGGTTTGTTGCACCCATCAGCTCGTCATTTACATTAGGTATTTCTCCTAATGCTATCCCTCCCCCTGCTCCCCACCCCTTGACAGGCCCCCGTTATGTGATGTTCCCTGCCCTGTGTCCATGTGTTCTCATTGATCAATTCCCACCTATGAGTGAAAACATGTGGTGGTTGGTTTTCTGTTCTTGTGATAGTTTGCTCAGAATGATGGTTTCTAACTTCATCAATGTCCCTGCAAAGGACATGAACTCATCCCTTTTTATGGTTGCATAGTATTCTATGGTGTATATGTACCACATTGTCTTAATCCAGTCTATCACTGATGGACATTTGAGTTGGTTCCAAGTCTTTGCTATTGTGAATAGTGCTACAATAAACATACTTGTGCATGTGTCTTTATAGTAGCATGATTTATAATCCTTTGGGTATATACCCAGTAATGGGATGGCTGGGTCAAATGGTATTTCTAGTTCTAGATCCTTGAGGAATTGCCACACTGTCTTCCACAATGGTTGAGGTAGTTTATACTACCACCAACAGTGTAAAAATGTTCCTATTTCTCCACATCCTCTCCAGCACCTGTTGTTTCCTGACTTTTTAATGATTGCCATTCTAACTGGTGTGAGATGGTATCTCACTGTGGTTTTGATTTGCATTTCTCTGATGGCCAGTGATGATGAGCGTTTTTTCATATGTCTGTTGGCTGCATAAATATGTTCTTTTGAGAAGTGTCTGTTAATATCCTTTGCCCACTTTTTGATGGGGTTGTTTTTTTCTTGTAAATTTGTTTAAGTTATTTGTAGATTCTGGATATTAGCCCTTTGTCAGATGGGTAGATTGCAAAAATTTTCTCCCATTCTGTAGGTTGCCTGTTCACTCTGATGGTAGTTTATTTTGTTGTGCAGAAGCTCTTTAGTTTAATTAGATCCCATTTGTCTATCTTGGATTTTGTTGCCATTGCTTTTGGTGTTTTAGTCATGAAGTTCTTCCCCCTGCCTATGTCCTGAATGGTATTGTCTAGGTTTTCTTCCAGGATTTTTATGGTTTTAGGTCTAACATTTAAGTCTTTAATCCATCTTGAATTAATTTTTGCATAAGGTGTAAGGAAGGGATCCAGTTTCAGCTTTTTACATGTGGCTAACCAGTTTTCCCAGCAGCATTTATTAAATAGGGAATCCTTTCCCCATTTCTTGCTTTGTCAGGTTTGTCAAAGATCAGATGGTTGTACATGTGTGGTGTTATTTCTGAGGCCTCTGCTGTGTTCCATTGGTCTATCTCTCTGTTTTGGTACCAGTACCATGCTGTTTTGGTTATTGTAGCCTTGTAGTACAGTTTGAAGTCAGGTAACATGATGCCTCCAGGTTTGTTCTTTTTGCTTAGGATTATCTTGTCAATATGGGCTCTTTTTTTGGTTCCATATGACCTTTGAAGTAGTTTTTTCCAATTCTGTGAAGAAAGTCATTGGTAGATTGATGGGGATGGCCTTGAATCTATAAATTACCTGGGGTAGTATGGCCATTTTCATGATATTGATTCTTCCTATCCATGAGCATGGAATGTTCTTCCATTTGTTTGTGTCCTCTTTTATTTCGTTAAGCGGTGGTTTGTAGTTCTCCTTAAAGAGGTCCTTCACATCCCTTGTAAGTTGGATTCCTAGGTATTTTATTCTCTTTGTAGCAATGGTGAATGGGAATTCACTCATGATTTGGCTCTCTGTTTGTCTGTCATTGGTGTATAGGAATGCTTGTGATTTTTGCACGTTGATTTTGTCTCCTGAGACTTTGCTGAAGTTGCTTATCAGCTTGAGGAGACTTTGGGCTGAGATGATGGGGTTTTCTAAATATACAATCATGTCATTTGCAAACAGGGACAGTTTGACATCTTCTTTTCCTATTTGAATACCCTTTATTTCCTTCTCTTGCCTGATTGCCCTAGCCAGAACTTCCAACACTATGTTGAATAAGAGTGGTGAGAGAGGACATCCCTGTCTTGTGCCGGTTTTCAAAGGGAATGCTTCCAGGTTTTGTCCATTCAGTATGATATTGGCTGTGGGTTTGTCATAAACAGCTCTTATTATTTTGAGATGTGTTCCATTAATACCTAGGTTATTGAGAATTTTTAGCATGAAGGGCTGTTGAATTTTGTTGAAGGCCTTTTTCTGCATCTATTGAGATAATCATATGGTTTTTGTCATTGGTTCTGTTTATGTGATGGATTATGTTTATTGATTTGGCTATGTTGAACCAGCCTTGCATCCCAGGGATGAAGCTGACTTGATCATGGTGGATAAGCTTTTTGATATGCTGCTGGATTCGGTTTGCCAGTATTTTATTGCAGATTTTCACATGAATGTTCATCAGGGATATTGGTCTAAAATTCTCTTTTTTTTGTTGTGTCTCTTTCAAGCTTTGGTATCAGGATGATGCTTGCCTCATAAAATGAGTTAGGGGGGATTCCCTATTTTTCTATTGATTGGAGTAGTTTCAGATGGAATGGTATCATCTCCTCTTTGTACCTCTGGTAGAATTCGGCTGTGTATTCATCTGGTCCTGGACTTTTTTTGGTTTGTAGGCTATTAATTATTGCCTCAATTTCAGAGCCTGTTTTTGTTCTATTCAGAGATGCAACTTCTTCCTTGTTTAGTCTTGGGAGGGTATATGTGTCCAGGGAATTTATCCATTTCTTCTAGATTTTCTAGTTTATTTGCACAGAGCTGCTTTTAGTATTCTCTGATGGTAGTGTGTATTTCTGTGAGATCAGTGGTGATATCCCCTTTATCATTTTTTTATTGCTTCTATTTGATTCTTCTCTCTTTTCTTCTGTATTAGTCTTGCTAGCAGTCTATCAATTATGCTGATCGTTTCAAAAAACCAGCTCCTGGATTCATCGAGCTTTTGAAGGGTTTTTTTTTTGTGTGTGTGTCTCTATCTCCTTCAGTTTTGCTCTGATCCTGGTATTTCTTGCCTTCTGATAGGTTTTGAATTTGTTTGCTCTTGCTTCTCTAGTTCTTTTAATTGTGATGTTAGATTGTCAATTTTAGATCTTTGTTGCTTTCTCTTGTGGGCATTTAGCGCTATAAATTTCCCTCTACACACTGTTTTCAATGTGTCCCAGAGATTCTGGTATGTTGTGTCTTTGTTCTCATTGTTTTCAAAGAACATCTTTATTTCTGCCTTCATTTTGTTATTTACACAGTAGTCATTCAGGAGCAGGTTGTTCAGTTTCCATGTAGTTGTGTGGTTTTGAATGAGTTTCTTAATCCTGAGTTCTAATTTGATTGCACTGTGGTCTGAGAGACAGACAGTATGTTGTGATTTCTGTGTTTTCACATTTGCTGAGGAGTGCTTTACTTCCAACGATGTGGTCAATTTTGGAATAAGTGTGATGTGGTGCTGAGAAGAATGTATATTTTGTTGATTTGGGGTGGAGAGTTCTGTAGATGTCTATTAGCTCAGCTTGGTGCAGAGCTGAGTTCAATCCTGGATATCATTATTATCCTTCTGTCTCATTGATCTGTCTAATATTGACAGTGGGGTCTTAAAGTCTCCCATTATTATCGTGTGGGAGTCTAAGTCTCTTTGTAGGTCTCTAAGGACTTGCTTTATGAATCTGGGTGCTCCTGTATTGGGTGCATATATATTTAGGATAGTTAGCTCTTCTTGTTGAATTGATCCCTTTACCATTATGCAATGACCTTCTTTGTCTCTTTTGATCTTTGTTGGTTTAAAGTCTGTTTTATCAGAGACTAGGATTGCAACCCCTGCTATTTTTGCTTTCCATTTGCTTGGTAGATCTTCCTCCATCCCTTTATTTTGAGCCTATGTGTGTCTCTGCATGCGAGATGGGTCTCCTGAATACAGCACACTGATGGGTCTTGACCCTTTATCCAATTTGCCAGTCTGTGTCTTTTAATTGTGGCATTTTTTGCATTTACATATATACTTAATATTGTTATTTGTGAATTTGATCCTGTCATTATGATGTTAGCTAGTTATTTTGCCTGTTAGTTGATGCAGTTTCTTCCTAGCATCGATAGTCTTTACAATTTGGCATATTTTTGCAGTGGATGGTACAAGTTGTTCCTTTCCATGTGCAGTGCTTCCTTCAGGAGCTCTTGTAAGGCAGGCCTGGTGGTGACAAAGTCTCTCAGCATTTGCTTGTCTGTAAAGGATTTTATTTCTCCTTCACTTATGAAGCTTAGTTTGGCTGGATATGAAATTCTGTGTTGAAAAATTCTTTTCTTTAAGAATATTGAATATTGGCCCCTGCTTTCTTCTGATTTGTAGGGTTTCTGCCGAGAGATCCACTGTTAGTCTGATGGGCTTCCCTTTGTGGGTAAGCCAAGTTTTCTCTCTGGCTGCCCTTAACATTTTTTCCTTCATTTCAATCTTGGTGAATCTGACAATTATGTGTGTTGGGGTTGCCCTTCTTGAGGAGTATCTTTGTGGTGTTCTCTGTATTTTGTGAATTTCAATGTTGGCCTGCCTTGCTAGGTTGGGGAAGTTCTCCTGGATAATATCCTGAAGAGTGTTTTCCATCTTGGTTTCATTCTCCCTGTCACTTTCAGGTATGTCAATCAAACATAGATTTGGTCTTTCCACATAGTCCCATGTTTCTTGGAGGCTTTGCTCCTTTATTTTTACTCTTTTTTCCTCTAAACTTCTTTTGTCACTTTATTTCATTAATATGATGTTCAATCACCGATACCCTTTCTTCCAGTTGATTGAATTGGCTATTGAAGCTTGTGCATGCGTCACGTAGTTCTCATGCCATGGTTTTCAGCTCTATCAGGTCACTTAAGGTCTTCTCTACACTGTTTATTCTAGTTAACCATTCGTCTAGCCTTTTTTCAAGGCATTTAGCTTCATTGTGATGGGTTCGAACATCCTCCTTTAGCTCGGAGAAGTTTGTTATTACTGACCTTCCGAAGCCTACTTCTGTCAGCTCGCAAAAGTCATTCTCTGTCTAGCTTTGTTCTGTTGCTGGCGAGGAGCTGTGATCCTTTGGAGGAGAAGAGGTGCTATGGTTTTTAGAATTTTCAGCTTTGCTGCTCTGGTTTCTCCCCATCTTTGTGGTTTGATCTACCTTTGTTCTTTGATGTTGGTGACTTACAGATGGGGTTTTGGTGTGGATGTCCTTTTTGTTGATGTTGATGCTATTTTTTCTCTTTGTTAGTTTTCCTTCTAACAGTCAGATCCCTCAGCTGCAGGTCTGTTGGAGTTTGCTGGAGGTTCACTCCAGACTCTGTTTGCCTGGGTATCACCAGCAGAGGCTGCAAAACAGCAAATATTGCAGAACAGCAAATAATTGCTGCCTGATCCTTCCTCTAGAAGCTTTGTCCCAGAGGGGCACCCGCCTCTATGAGGTGTCAGTTGGCCCCTACTGGGAGGTGTCTCCCAATTATGCTACACAGGGATCAGGAACCCACTTGAGGAGGCAGTCTGTGCATTCTCCGAGCTCAAACACTGTGCTGGTTCTCCAAGTTTTTATCCTATTTACTTTTCTTCTCCTCTTTCCTTTGCTACTTTCTAATATCTAAATATTGGAGATACTTAGGATTGAGTCCTTGTTTCTTTTATTTTTCTTATCTAACATTCATTCCCAATGTCATCTCACTTCATATCATGGATTGAAACAAGAACTATTAATACATACACTAATAGCTCCTCAAATTATATCTCTAAAATGTTGTGCTTCCCTGAAATCTAGACTTGTAACAACTACCTACTTATCATTGCTACATGGATGTCAAACTTAACTGGTCTAATATGGAACTCTTCACCTTCCTCCCCAAACTGACTTTATTTTCGTTTTAGGAAACAGCATCTTTGTTTTGCTTGTTGTTTAGGTCAAAATTCTTAGAAGAAGTCTTAAGCTCTTCTTTTTCTCTCACCTCTTCATCTGATCCAACAACAAGTGATGTTGGCCCTAATTTCAAATTGTAACTGGACTCAAAGCATTCCTCATTTATTCCACTGTGTTGTCCCCAAGCCACTATCATTTGTCTTAGATTGTTGTGGCAGCTTCCCAGTTGGTCTTCTTATTTCTCCTATCCAGTTATAGTCTTGTTAACACAGTGGCCGGAAAGCTCCTGCAAAAACATGAGTCAGTCATGTCACTTCTTTCCTTACCAACATTTCCTGGCTTTTATGTCACTCAGAGTCAAAGTTCTTTTTTTTTTTTTTTTCAGACAGTCTGTTGCCTAGTCTGGAGTGCAGTGGCATGATCTTGGCTCACTGCAACCTCCGCATCCGGGGTTCAAGTGATTCTCCTGCCTCAGCCTCCTGAGTAGCTGAAATTACAGGATGCCACCACATCCGGCTAAGTTTTATATTTTTAGTAGAGATGGGGTTTCACCATGTTGGCCAGGCTGGTCTCGAACTCCTGACTTTGAGTGATTCACCTGCCTTGGCCTCCCAAAGTGCTGGGATTACAGGTGTGGGCTACTGTGCCCGGCCAAAAGTCAAAGTTCTAGATGTCCCTCAAGGCTTCTGTGATCTTTTTCTCTTATTTCTGAGAACTTATTGACTATTCTTCCCCCATTCACCCCAATCTAGCTGCCTTGACTTTGCTGTGTCCTTTTCCCGGAATACACTTTCCTCAGTAAGCTGCCTGATTTGCTTTTCAGACTCCTTCATGTCTTCATGTAAACGTTTCATTCTCAGTGAAGCCTTCCCTTGCTACCCTAACTAAAATTTGCACCCTTTCAACAGTCCCTTTCCCATTTCCCTATTTATTTGTTTTAAAATCACTTATCCCATTTAGCATACTACTTAATGTGCTACTTATTTTCTTTTGTATTTTTTGGCTGCCATCAGTAGAATATAAGCTTCAAGAAGATTTTTGAATGCTTGATAAATATTTGCTGAATTAAAGAATGAATCTATTTTTATTTATTTTATTCGTAGGTCAAGTTCCCTAGCAATCCTTTTCTCTTGTAACAGTTACAATGATATTTTAGAAACATGAACTCAAACATTTCTCTAACTTGAAATGAAAATAAAATCTTTCACTGGGCCTGCAAAGCACTGCCTGATGTGACTCCTGCTTACTTCAGAGAATTTATCTTGCTTCACTCACACCCTTGCTACAAGCTCCAGACATCTGCTTTTCTTAATGCTCTTGGAGGACACCACATGCCTTTCTGCCCAGGAGCCTTTACATGCCCGGTTCTTTCTGCTTAGAATACCTCCAACCTCTGCCTGGTTCTTTGGGTGACTTTAATTTCAGTTAGAGCTTAGTTTTTAAATATAAGTACTTCATTATTAAAACTGCTTTTGCTGAGGTTAAAAGGGATAAAATATACTTAAAACATCAGAAAATCCAGTGACAGCATGATAGTTCCCAGCTTCATTAAACGAATTTTATTCAGGATGTTTAGTACTCCTTATATTTATTCAAGATTTTAGTGTATTATGTGACTACAATATAGATTTTCACTTGGGTGTACTCACAGATACAAGGGAGTATCTCTATTTTTGGGCAAGAGATTAAGAATAAAAGAGGAAGAAGGAGAGGGGAGACAGAGAAGATGAGAGAGGCAGATGCTCTAATAGCAGTCTTCTCTTGCATCTAACAATATAAAGAGGAAGATGAAACAATCCCTACAAACAAAAAAGAGCATAGTTTATGCGCCAATCTTAAAACCGCCAGACAGTGTTACTTTATTGATCATTGCAAAGTCAGCAAAGTAGATGTTAGGAACTGTGTTTCTTTATTGTGCTTCTCAATTCTTTGGTGAAAAGCATGTCCTCTGGGACTTACTGCAAGGAGGCAACAGCAAGGAGGTGTGTGGATGGTAGTGCATAATGAATCCACTCTAACATTCCTATCTCTCTGGGCATTTAGATTTTGTTTCTTTATATTCTAAGAAATTTTTGGCATCTCAATCTCACATTAAATACATAATCTTGGCCGGGAGTGGTGGCTCACGCCTATAATCCCAGCACTTTGGGAGGCCGGGGGGGCGGATTGCCTGAGTTCAGGAGTTCAAGACCAGCCTGGCCAACATCGTGAAACCCTGTCTCTACTAAAAATACAAAAATTAGCCGGATGTGGTGTCACACGCTTGTAATCCCAGCTACTTGGGAGGCCAAGGCAGGAGAATCGCTCGAACCCGGGAGGCAGAGGTGGCAGGGAGGCAGAGGTGGCAGTGAGCCGAGATCGCGCCATTGCACTCCAGCCTGGGCAACAAGAATGAAACTCCATCTCACAACAACAACAACAACAACAGCAACAACAAAAACCCCCAAAACAAATATATAATCTCTGGTAAATATATTCATATTAATAAATTAGGTCCCACTTAAAATTATATTCCATCCTCTGATCTAGCACTCTTAACATCCATTCCCACATTTGCAATTATCTTGGAGTAAAAGTGGTCTCCTACCTTCTCAGACATTGCAGTATCTCCTAGAATCACTGGACTTGACTTATATGAGTAGATGTAATAAGGCATCCTATTAATAAGATGCCTCTAGCAAAGCATCTGCTTCAGATGGGTTATTACAACGTCTCCAAGCAAGAGATGATGAGTCTTCTCAGAAGAGACTCAGAATGACCCAGGGATCAATATTCTTACTTTCATCTAAGTCTACCCAGATGTCCTCATTTCAAGGATCTGAGTTCTACTCTTTTCACATTAGTGTCCTACCTTTCACTAATGAATGTGAGTCTGTGAATCAATTTCTGTTATAATTCTTCAACTTGCATAATTAAATTTTGTGTCTGATTTTAAGCACTATCTATAATCTTTAAGAAATAAAAGATTCTCTTGGCCTGCCATAGAAGTTCTCATTTTCTTGAACTTAGATTTAAAAAAATCCTTATTTATTGCTTTTTGTAAGCTTTCCAGGAGGCATAAATAAATAAATAAATAAATGAATAAATTTGTTTCACCCCACAGTTTTGTAGTCACCACTACTGCCATAAAAGTCAAATACAGGAGCCCCCTTTTTTCCAGGACATTTGCTTTAAGGTACCTCATTTCACTCTATTACAGATTACAACTTAATAAAATATGATACCACTGTATGACAGATGATCAGTATCCCATTTTTAATTGACAGGGAATTCAGCACAACATTCAAGGCTAATGGAATGACAAAAGTCCTGGGATTTTATTTTTGAGGATCTGTTTTCTGATCTCACTCATAGTGGCAAATGCTGTATCAGTTGGGTTCAGTTAGGAAAAAGAATTGCACTAGGAATTTCTACACCATAGTTTACCACTAAGAATTGAATGCATAAGTATTTGGAGGGTTGACAAATCAAAATCAAAGCATGGAAGTCAGTTAGATAAAACAATTACAGGAATCAGCTGCTACCTCTGAGTCCAAGCAACAAAAGGATACTATAACCTAGGATTTTTGAATGAGGGGTCCTGCAGAGTTTGGTCTCAGAACTTTGCATATCTGGATTCTGCCGGTATTTGTGAGGGAGTGTAATGGGTTTAATTTCATCAATGTTGGAAGTTACTGGCAGCTAGAACCAACTGTTGATGCTGAGGTGAATTGCCACTGCTCTGGCAACACAGGCAGCAATGGCAAAAATCCCAAGAAAACAAAACAAAACAAAACAAAAACAGAAGAAAGCCCTTCTGTACTCCTTCTGGCTTCCAATCCCTTCTGTTGCCTCCTATTGACAGACCTAAAGAGCTGGCTGACAAGTGAGTCTGGAAAATGTAATTTGCAGGTTCTCAGTGCAAGTGTTACGTAAGAGAATATAGAAGAGTAGAGCTGGATGACAAAAGGTACATGACATTCAACAAAAGAGTTATAGAGGCAGTGATTTTTTGAAACTGCCACCTAAAAGATGAGTAGGAGTTAGGCCAATAGGTAGAAAAAATATTCAAATCAGAGGGAACCACATATGCAAAGGCCAGGAGAAAGAGAGAAGGGCATGTTTAGGTCACTAAAAATGAAATTCATACCATTTTCTTTATATGACCCAGGAAACTAGTTAATGGACACTCCTAGTTAGAGATTGAGATCTAAGCAATGGTTCTTATGTTACTGCTGATGTGTTCTGGTATTATTACACTAACAGAAATTTATGGATTCATAGACCATTCACATTTTCCAAATTCAGCATCTAAAGAAACTGCAAAAATTTTGGCTAATGTTTGTAATTTTGTCCATCTATTCTTCTCTCTCTTTCTCTCTCTCTACACACACACATACACACACACACACACACACACAAGGCCCTTTGTATCTGTGGATTCTGCATCTGTGGATTCAATCAACCTCAGATAAATAGTATTCTGAAAAAAACCTACTCCAAAACAATAAAAGTGATACAAATAAAAAATTCAGTATAACAACTATTTACATAGCATTTTCATTGTATTAGGTATTATAAGTAATCCAGAGATGATTTAAAGTATATAGGAGAATGTGTATAGGTTAATATGTAAATACTACACCATTTTGGTATCTGTAGGAAGTCCTGGAACAATTTCTCCATGGACACTGAGGGACAGCTGTATACACACACACACACACACACACACACACACAGTTTAAAAACTTATTTTGGAATAAGAAACACTAAAGGAAATCAAGAAAAACCAGATTCATGTAATGTTCATGTTTTTCTGTTTTAGAGGTTTATTTTTCATAGAAATTTTCTATGAAAGGTAATGTGCATTATATTTCAAAAGTTTTCATCTATTTCTTTTCAGTCCTGGTGAAAAGAACTATCTTATATAGCTACATGATATAAGGTGATTTCAGCTTGTGTGACTGCAGCCCAGTGATTTCAAAGACCTTTAATGCTATCAAAGACTACATGTGGGGTGAGCCTCTGAGAATAGGGGTGTTTGCTTCATGCACCTGATCTGCTGCACCTGTGGGCTTCAGGAAAGGGAAGAATGCCCAAACTGGTTGTCTAACTTAGGCTACTGTGTTTTACTACTTAGATCTGTGCTTATATAGATATCTGGAATGGATATTTGGGTACCAATATCCTATGGCTAGTAAGGCCTTGCAAAGCATTTCTGAATTTTACTTTCTTTAGAACTCATTGAAGCATCAGATTCCTCAGAACCGGCTTGCTCCATGTACTGAGTACATGATACATGGCACATTAGCTACAGGATGACATACTGATTTATGCATTTATGGTTTTGTTCAATCATCCATCATCACTAATTGTCAGAGATAAAGGTTTAATGTGTTTCTGTGACTTCCCGATGTGTCGTTCTCTTTTGCTTTTAGGATCTAAAAAACTTGAGAATACTTTCTCTTTTTTTGCTCTTTCATATAATTTTTCTTATTGTCACCTTGTACACATTAGCTGTGGTTAATTAAGAAAGGCTTTTCCAACTCTACTATTTTCTTTCCTTATGCATTATGTAACTAAGGCATCCAGCTTACCTAATTTTATCCTTCATTATAAACAAAAACAAGAAGCTCAATTAGAAAAAGAAAAGAACCTATTATACCTCTTCCCAGGTGTCTGCATTTATTAGAAGAAATTATTTCTAACAGAACGGGGGAGAGAGATGAAAACACACATTTTTGGATGATTGGGTGGGGTCCTGGGAAAAAGTACGACCACCTCTTGTTGGAGAGTGTATTAGCAATCACAGCTGTTCATTAGTGGTCAGACTTGAGTAATTAAGAGATTAATTAGAAGAAGAGATAAAAATGTGTTCACATTCTAAGAATAAATCACACTAATGAATAAATAAATACATTCTGATGAATAAATGAACACATTTATGCTTTAATATATGTGAATTTCACTGTCAAGTTCTGCAGATAATCTCCAAGCATTTATTAATAATAGATACATCACATAGATTGTATTCAAAGCAAAAAGCTTTGTGTTGTATTCAATCAAAATGAAAAATCTGCTATGTAGTTCCACATTGCAAAGAGTGCTATCAGTCACATCCCCATAGCACTGGGTAAGAAAAGACAGCTTCCGTTTCATTATCACACCTGGCATACCTCTTTACCTGCCTCTTATCCATCTAGATAAAGAAAATAAAAGGATCTTTGAGAAAACTGAGTTATCAGTCTGTGAGAGAGTGCTGTAGATTCTCCTTTTATTTTTGGATGTAAAGAGAGTAGATTATTTTGATTTAAGCCAAGTGAAGGAGTGACACTCCAAGAGATCCACTCACAGAGACTGGGTGTGTCTGAAGAAGGTGTGAATGGCGCTGAATTGAAAGTTGGATATTTGCTTATACAGTGGGTTTGAAATCAGGATGTGGAATATGTGAGACTAGGGGAAAGAGAGTCAAGCATTAAGGAAGTCACACCTCCAGTGTTTAGTAGGTAAAGGACGATTCTCTCACGGACTAGATGGGCACTGTGAAAGGGAATCGGGCTTCAGCCATGTTGCTGGAAGCAAGAGGTCATGGACTATATGGCTGAGGGGTGGGAAGTCAGGGTGGATTGGGTGAGGTCTCTCTGAGTAGATTGTCTACATCAAATAACTGAGTGTTCTCTGCGGGGCTTCCTGAAGAGTCTGCACATACTCTTACATGTATGATAGTGGGCCCTTGAACGTCCGTGACACAGAAAGCATCAACCATCAAGGAGCATGAGGAAGTCAGAGATATTCTCCCCTTTCCTCCTATTTTCACCAAGGTTCTAAACCATGGAGAAGGGGCAACTCAAAAAAGGGAGAGGGGGAAGAGGGAGAGAAGCGGAAGAGCTGACACTGTCACTCTCTAAGTGCTGGCCAGTCCTAGCTAGGGAAAGATTAGTGCATTAAACTGCATTTGAGGGTTAAGTTTTAAACTGTGTTTAATGTTACTAGACATTTAATGTTACTAGACTCAGGGTTGTTTTATAACTGAAATTGACTATGAAGCTTTCCATTCTGTCTGAAATGTCTTTAAATGGAAGGCAAAGGAGACTTGGTATAATTCATTGAAGAATAAAGGTTGGAAAGAAACAAAAATTCTTCTCATGGCTATAGTCCATTGAGTCAGACCATTCAGTATAGCCGTGAAGAACTGTATGGTCTTATTCCTGATCATTTCTCTATTATCATCTTCTAACATAATCTTCTGAATTCAGGTCACTTTAGTTCTACTGGCGCCAAGATCTCTCCCATCTTAGATTGCTGTTCCCTCTGCCTGGAAGGTTCTTCCCTGGATCTTCACAGCACTGGCTCCTGTTTCCCTCAGCTCAAATATCCGTGTCTTAGAGAGGTATTTCCTGACTGCCTGTTTAACTTCGTGAGCCTCTCTGTGCAGTTACTTCATATCATTACCCTGTTTATTTCCATCATGCTATTTGTCACCATCTCTAATTATTTTACTTACTTGTTTACTTGTTTATTGGCGTTGTATCTGTCTGTTTTACCTCTGTATGTCCCAGTGTCTGGGCTATAACCACTCAATGAACATGGATTAATGAATGAGTGAAACAAGCTTTAGTAATTCAAGATAACCTTAAGGTTATCTGTAAACAAGCAGAAAAAAAAGAACCCAATTGCTGTATAACCTTCTTCCAAATGTAAACTGGTGGTTAATGATATAATTAATTGGGGCTCTACCTTAAGGCTTTTCACTGTAGGGAAACAGATGTTTTATCAGTTCTGGTTTCCTTGTGACAAAATCATTCCCTTCAGAAAAAAAAAAAAAGAAATAATAATTTGTGTTTACAATGTATTAGATGCTTTAAATATTTACTCATTTACTTCTACAAACTCTTTAAGGTCAGCATCGCAGTTTTGTAGATTCAGAATCTAACTATTTCATAGAATTGGAATCTAAGACTTCCAATGAGTATGTGACTAGTAATTTGTTGTGTCAGTACTTCATGCCAGCCTGTTTGGCTCCAAAGTCCGTAGTCTCCCTGTAACATTGTATTACTTTCCATCATAAAAATCTCAGGCCACTAGTGACATCATACATGACATCACTGGTGACTTTATGGACTTGAGATGGCCCTAACTCACTGTTTATGACTTTGGCTACAGAATCAAGGGCTCATTATAACAAAGTCTTGGATTGGTTTATCTTGTTTTGCATGTATTGTTTGGACAGAATCTTAAAGCCCTAAAGAATATAAACTGTAGAATCATCTTTCACTAGTTGTCTAAGACAAGGATTGTCTGTGCAAGTGATTTATTGGGAAGTGTTTCCAGGAGAAACTGTTAAGGGTGTGAGGGAGGTAGGACAGAGCAAGTCAGAAGCCAAGCAAGGGGCTAGTTTCAGGCAAAGTCCTGGGGAGGGTGTAGTGAATTCCTGCAGTGGCATTGCTGAGTAGAAGATGCATCTCAGCATTGTCTTGACCTGAGGGGAGGAGATGGGCTTCCATATTTCCCTGCTAGTCCTGGGCTGGAGGATGAAGGTTGGGAGGTACAGAGGTAAACCTCTAGGTGTTTCTATGGCTTCCTGCTATTGCAGCCCAAGCTGTGCCAGGACTCAAGAGCACTTAGTGGAAGACAGTCCTGCATAGAGAACTTTGGAGGTAAAAGCACACGAAAGCCTGAAGAAGGATATGTGGGGATGGCAGAAGCAGTCCTGGGGAATTGGGGAAGCACCAGTCAGTGCCCACTATATTGATCATAGCTGTCTCATTTTAAAGGAAAATTTAAAAAGTCTTCTTGTACAATACAAAAATGGAAAGTTTATATTTGGTCATGATTGGGCTATTTAATTTAAGCTCCAGTGATAATTCTTCTCAGCTGGATATTTTTAAATGAAGGTAGAGAGTGACATGGTGTTTGCCAAGTTGGCCTTCAGTGGAAATGGCATGTGGTTCCAGTTCAGGCCTGGAGCCATAGGGAACAAGGCATGAGAAAATGCATCGGTCACTGATTTACACACATTGGCTGCCCTCTGACTCTGTCTTTATTGTCTCTTCAGCCCTAAACCTCAGCACATTTATTGCTTCAGAGGCCAAATGTGCTCAAGGCAATCTATGGGATGCTTTTCTTTCTGGCTGCTTCTTTGTACTGAGAACTTTTGTAGTTCTTTCATCACTCACAGTTAGACTTCATTTCTGTTCTACAGTTTTCTGATCCTCCCTAGCAATTCCTTCCTTTGACATGCTGGCAGAATTTGGCTCTCTTATTCTTTAGCTCTCCCTGTCTTGTGTCTCTCTGTGTGTTTAAATTACCATCGTGCCCTTATTTTTATTGAAAGAACTTAAAATGACAACTCTGATAGTGCATCAACTTACTTTTATTTCTTTATGTTCCTTCCCAAATTCAATACTTTCATTTTTCCTTTTGTGTATAAATTACTCTTTAATAGCTTCAGTTTAATTTGCTTTGAATTTTTGTTACAGCTCAAATTAATTTAATGACAAGAGGAAAACCTAAAAGAAGTTTAAATACCGTGGAATCCAATTCATGATTATTTGTCAGGGTTGAATTCAATTTACAATTATTTCCCAGAAGTGATTCCTTATCTCAGAATAAAGGTAATAATAACATTCTAAATATTTTCATATGCATTTCGCAAATTATTGACTGAGCAATAAATGCCGAATTTACTCATGATGCTTAATTTTTTGTGTCAACTTGGTTGCCCTGTGGTTCCCAGATATTTGGTCAAATGTTATTCTGGATGCTTCAGAAGGTGTTTTTGAATGAGACTAACATTTAAAGCAATGGCTTTTGAGCACAGTAGATTACCCTATATAATGTGGGTGGGCCTCATCCAGTCAGCTAAAGACCTTCATAAACCGGACTGACTTCCCTTGAGCAAGAGGGTATTCATCAGACTGCCTCTGAACTCAAACTGCAACTCTTTCCTGAGTCTCTAGCCTGCTGGCCTACTTTTGGACTTGTCAAGCCTCCACAGTCACATGAGCCAATTTCTTAAAATCTTATCTATCTATAAATCTATCTATCTATCTATCTATCTATCTATCTATCTATCTATCTATCTATCTATCTATCTATCTATCTATCTATCTGTCTATCCATCCATCCATCCATCCATCCATCCATCCATCCATCCATCCATCCATCTATCTATGTCTGTTTATCATGTTGGTTCTGTTTCTCTGGAGAACCCTGATTAATACATCTAGCTACGGGTTTTTTTTTTTTTTTTTTTTTTTTTGAGACAGAGTCTCACTCGATTGCCCAGGCTGGAGTGCAGTGGTGTGATCTCAGCTCACTGCAACCTTCACGTGCTGGGTTGAAGTGATTCTTCTGCCTCAGCCTCCGGAGTAGCTGGGACTACAGGTGCATGTCACCACACCTGGCTAATTTTTGTATTTTTAGTAGAGATGGGGCTTTTCCATGTTGGCCAGGCTGGTCTTGAACTCCTGACCTCAGGTGGTCCACCGGCCTTGGTCTCCCAAAGTGCTGGGCTTACAGGTGAGCCACCATGCCCAGCCACATCTGGCTATTTTAAATTACTCTGTTAAAACCCTGTCCTTTCAAAATGGGAAAATGCTTTAGGTGAAAGGGTTTAATCATAATGAGATTATTTCAGACATCATAAATGCTGAGGGTGGTCTACTTTTGATCATTACTATGGTCCGAGTGTGTCCTCTAAAACTCATGTGTTGAAAACGTAATCCAATGCAATTGTGTTGGGAAGTGGGGCCTTTTGGCAAGTGTTTAGGAGATGAGGTATCTACCCTCAGGCATAGATTAATGTTGTTATAAAAGGGCTTGACAGAGGCAGTTTGGCCCTCTTGCCCGTTTATCCTCTGCCATGTGAGGACAAAGTATTCCTCCCCTTTAGAGGACACAGTGTTTAATGCACCATCTTGTAAGTAGAGAGCAGCCCTTACAAGAGGCCAGACCTTGATTTTTTACTTCCCAGCCTTCAGAATCATGAGAAATAAATTTTATTTCTTTATAAATTACTTAGTCTGTGGTATTTTGTTATGGCAGCATAAATGGACTAAGACAGTGATTTGCAAATAAATGTACACGTTAAAGGAAAATGGTAGCAAAGGCCAGACTCCACCATCCTTAGCCATTAGTTTTGACTGAGTTTTATGCTTTGTCACTTTTCAGCCCTTTCTGCAGTGAACAGGCTGTAGACTGTCTGCCTTCTGAAAAAGGCTTTAGTATTTTTTTTTGGTCAAATTTGAGTAATGTACAGTCTTTTTTTGAAAAAAAATTGTAAATATCCAATGTTAAACTATAATCTGTATTAGAATAGTACTTAAATATAAACAAAATAGAAATAAACAAAACTCTTCTATTTGGTTCACTGATATAACCCAGCATCTAAATTAGTGTTTGGCATATATTAACTGTATCAGTTCATTCACTGGGGAATGAATGAGTGGAGGAATGATTTTAGTTCTTACAGAACTATGAAACTCAAAGCAAATTTCAATATTAAATGTATAAAAATCCAATAAACAGATATTTAATAATATTAATTTTGTGTATGATATTGTTTTATAAAAATTAAATTTCTGCTTTCAGTCTGAATGTGGTACTATTGTTATAGTTCGAAAATGTTTGGCTTTAGCATTTCTGTTAAAATCACATGACTCAATTCTTTTCCAGTTTTATTTTATCCTGAATTACTATAGCAAAATCTATATTCACATGTTGTCTTTTGGTCTTTAGTTTATATCAATGCATTATTTTAATATACATACATCCAGTGGTGTGATGGCAAATGTTTACTAGCTCTTTGACAAAAACTAAAGTTTGATAACATAAAGGATGTGCAGCACACATAATCTTTATTGTAAATTTCATATAGCTAATTGATTCTCAAAGAATTTTTTTTTTTATTTTGGGGGAGTTCTTTTATCTTATATAATCGATCAGTGCAATTCATGAACAAGTGTAGTTCCTATCTGAATATTGAATGGTATTTTTGTTTACATTAATGTAACATCAAAGTGAAATGATAAAGATGTATGTTGGAAGTTCACTTTTAAAAAAATCAATACGGTGAGCAACTTACTTACTGAATCAGCTAATAGTGTTTGAATACTGGAGGAATATTTTTTAATTAAAAAAAATTTAAGACACACTTTGAAATTTAATCTCCATTGTTAACATTTTTCTACCACTTTCTTAGGTCTGGACAATCAAGAAACAATAAGTCAAATCCTGATTTGCAATGTTTGCTGATTTCAAGCTACCAATGTGATATCACTGAATAAAGAATGGGAAAAAATGAGCAGTAGCACACCATTCCATGTGTTTCTACCATACAGATACATTAGATGTAAATAATCTCAAGGGTATATATAATAGTAAAATAATTAGGAAGTGATAAGCTTTGAGTGTTTATTACTTTTCCTTTTAATATAATCTATTTAATTTTAAGTTTATGCAATTTGATTTTTAATAAAGGTTCTGCTTAAAAATGAGATCTACCATAATTATGCACCTCTCTCACTATCTCATGATAATTAAAGTGATATTATTAGATGCTAAAGAGACCATAAATGCAAACAAAGGCAATACTGTGGGGCAATACTTCATAATATGGTGGTCATCCAGAGGCTTTACAATGTGCCTATGTAATTCTTTTTAGAATTTAAAAATTCGTATGGGAACTCTAGAGCCCCAGGGAATACGTGTATGAATCCCAGGGCTCTTTGGCTTCTCACTGGCCCAGTGCTGAATTTTCCTCCAGAAGGCAGAGGAGTGCTGTAAGGGGACTCACATGTGAATGTGATGCAGCAGCGTCTCCCTTTAATGCTGCTGCCAGGGCATCATCTGTAGGATTTAGAAGGGCCCAATAGTATCTTACACTTTGAAGCAGCTAGAAATCCCATTTAACACCCTAATCAATAAGGAAACTCTTGAAAAGTGAGAAGGCTGTGACAAAAGCCAGGTGAAATTTAAAAATTGCTTCCTTCATAAATTATTATCCCAGCATGTCATTTCTAGGACAGATTCAGATATATGAGCTGAGATTTTTCTTACAAATTCTTTGAACTAGGGATCTAGATCTCAAGATTAAAAAAAAGTGATGGGCATTCCTAAAAAAGAAGTGATGGGCATTCTTCTTGCAAAGAAAAGGAAGAAAGTGGAAGTAAGAGGAACTGTTTATAATATGGACAGCTTTTAGGCAACGTCCTTTCTGCCTGGAAACTACCTATTTGCAACTGAATATTTGATTCAGAATAGTGTGATGTGTGATATACTCTGGTGAAGATCTTTTCTTGGAAAGAAGAAGGACAATAGATGGTTGCCTATGATAGAGAAGTAATTGTGAATATGCCTATGCCTAAGTAACTTTATATTGGAGGACTTGGTCACCTAGATATTTAGATTATTTGCTTTAATGAGAATTTTAAAATCACTCATAGATTTTTGAGAGTATACATTTTGTATGCAGTCTTGAAGTTGGTGATTTATATTCCTGCATCAGCACTTCAGAAGATCTCTTAGCATCTTCAGGAATATTGCTCAATTTTTGAAATGGTATTTTGTATTAATTTTCATTTTTAAATACATTAATATGTCAAATTTAGAGAAGAAGATTTCAAACTTACTTAATAAATCAGTGCCCAGTTAGGGTTACAAGAAGGGTGGAACCTGGTTTCTCTGCCTTGAATACTTTTTGCTCAGATGTCTTTCATGTCTAATTTCTTTACCTCCTTTAGGCTTTTGCTCAAATGTAGCTTTCTTATTCAGACTTTTCTGCTACATTAATCTGTTTTCATGCTGCTGATAAAGACATACCCAAGACTGGGCAATTTTACAAAAGAAGGAGGTTTATTGGACTTACAGTTCCACGTGGCAGGGGAGACCTCACAATCATGGTGGAAGGCAAGGAGAAGCAAGTCACATCTTACGTGGATGGCAGCAGGTAAAAAGAGAGCTTGTGCAGGAAAACTCTGCTTTATAAAGCCATCAGATCTTGTGATGCTTATTCACTGTAATGAGAACAGCATGGGAAAGACCTGCTCCCATGATTTAATTACCTCCCACTGGGTCCTTCCAACAACATGTGAGAATTCAAGATGAAATTTGGGTGGAGACACAGCCAAACCATATCATCTGCCTATTAAAAAGCATATACCCCCAGAAAATCCTGTTCCCTTCCATGATTGATTTTTCATCTTAGCATTTATTACCACGCAATGTACTATACCTTCTCTGTCACTCTTTGTTATGGTCCAGACATAGGAACATAAAAATACATATTTAAACAAAATTGTATTTAAATAATAAATATCAGTTTGTATTTTTTTTACTGAATGATGTAACTCTGGGTATTTGTCGATGTTTGCACCTCACTATTCCTAACTGCTGTTTATTAGTATTCCCAATAAAGATATACCATAATGGTTTATTTATTCTCTTGCTGATGAACATTTCTCCCCAGTATTTTTGCCATTGCAAAAAATGTTGCAATAAAGATCACTTTACAACCTTCCTTTTACATAGTCACAGGTTTTTTAAAGAATATTTAAAAGGGAGTAGAATTTTGGGGTCATGGGATATTGTTTGATTTGATGTATTATCCATAAAGAAAAATCACTTCAAAACATCCATTTATTATTACAGTTATATTAAAACAAATTTATTATCTCTTATAGTTCTCTTGGTTGCTTGGGCTCCGTTGAGTGATTCTCATCTGAGTCTTCTTGTGGTTATAGTCAGATGGCTATTGGGCCTGGAGTCAGTCATCTGAAGGCTCGAGTGGGCTGATAGGCAAGAAGGCTTCTTTATTTACATGTGTGGAGCCTCATTTGGGATGACTGGAACTGATGGGCGCTAGTCAGACATCTTTCTCTTTCTATGTGTCCTCTCTACATGGCTAGCTTGTCCTTCCTTATAGCATGGTGATCTGAGGATAGTCAGACTTCTTACATGAGAGCTAGCTTCACCCAGAGCAAGTGTTCCAAAGAGTAATGTGCAACGATTCTTATATCCTGGACCTGGAAGTCCCTCAACACCATTTCAGTTGCATTATATGGTTAAACAGGGAGAGAGGGGAGGGGACTATGTAAAGATGTGAACAGTGCAAGATAGGGCTCATTTAGGGGCCCTATTTGGAGATTAGCTACCAAGGACATGGGTTTCTCATTATATTTTAGCAGGTTGGGATTAGAACTAATGTCAAATTAAAATGGAGATTTAGTGAAAAACAAGCCGCAAATTAATAGAATAGGTGTATTTAACCTCGTAATGCTACTTATATAGTGACTTCCTATAGTCCCTAAAATGATTTTGTGTTCCCAGTTGGTCCACGCAAGGTGTTTCCAGGGAATTAAGCAATCTAGATCCAAGAGTCTAGATATGTCAGACCTGGAAATGACCCATATGTGTTTTTAGTTTCCTTTTAACACTTTATAGATGGGGGAAATAGGGTTCAGAGAAGTTAGGGTAACAGTTCAAGGTAATTAGTATAAGCAGTTTGTAGCAGGACCAAAAAATAGTACTCAGGACTTTTTCTGTGTTCTTTCCCTTATGTTTTATTTTATTATAAATCAGCTTCAGTGAGTAATAGTGAGTGCATCTACTCTAGGAAGATGTTTGTATTCATGTAAGTTTAGTAATACTGGAAGTGGTGTAGGTGGTAACTTTTATTACTTAGTAAGTAGGGTGCAAGTTTAATCCTTTTTAATAAACTATTTGCAATGTTTTTAAAATGACCTATCCCTTAGAAATACTACATGCATTGCTTCATTTCACTTGGTAATATGTTTCAGGGAATAAAATAAAAGTTTTAACATATGTTTTGTGGTTGAAAACCCAGGGATCAACTTGTTTTGCAAAACTGAGTCTAGAAGCTGGCTGGGAATGATTTTTGGGTCCCAGTTCATGGTCCACCACTGGGTGGTGAGTGTTGGAACTGCCAAAGAAACAGGGATGCTTGGTACCTGGGATGAGAAATAATTGGAATATACCTGGCATAATACTTCTAAGAAATCTATTTTGGTTTTTGGAATACAAATATATTAATTTCTTCTAAAACTTTCCTAGCAGATATGATGCAGATGTTATGGAGAGTGGGTGGGCACTAAATGAGTTCCATGGTTCTCTTGGAGTTCAGATGCTGTTCATTGGCATATCCCAGATTCAGAGCTTGAAGTGGAACTGAGCTATTGAGCTCAACTACTCATCAGGAATTCTGTTGGACTGGCAGGAGATAAACCTGGATGATTACCAGAAGCAGCTGTGGGCCAGATGGGACTGGCAATGCTTGCTGCAGCCTAATTCCCAGGACCTTCTGTGCTCAAGAAGAAAGGCATATGCTTTGTCTCCCTGCTGCCCCCACCCAAGACCAAGCTAATTCCACCCTTCGTTCCCTTCTCTGTTCTCTGTCTTCTCCTCCTACTCAAACTTCATTCAGCATCAGTGCCAACTTAAGAGTTCCTTTGTAGCTTTCTCTGGCAACTCCGTCACTCTCAAATCTATTTCACCTGTTAATTTTTTTTTTTCAAAACAGCATAAAAAAGTGAGTGTATTTAATCATACCAGCTCATAATAGAGCAAATTGATGAATAGATTAATAATTCATGCTCCAGCATTAACTGGCAACAGAGAAAGTTGGTCACAGGAAGGCAGAAGAACCTCATTTTCTAAGAGTTAGAAACTCTTAGAAACTTAGAAAAGGGGCTCCATAATCATTTGGCATCTACTTGATGTTATATCTATGTTTAGAAATCTTCTAGATTCCTTGTTTAGGGTCTTGGTCAACTGTGGCCACAATGTAACACAGTCGTTTGGGGTTACTCTCTGTACTAAGCTGTCATCTGCATAGGTTCCTTTGTGTGTGTGTGCAAGGTAATCTTGAATCCTTGATGATCCTTAGAGCCACCCAATACTCCTGCCCCATTTCCCAATTTTAGCCATTACACAGTCAGTTATACAACGGATACACTTGGTATAGACAATTCATCATTAACTGTGCTAAATCTAGTTTGGCATTAATGGAAAAGTTGATAAAGTTGGTATCAATTAGGATGTGCTATGGTGGGCCCAGCTGTGTATTATATTGTAAGAATAAGCAAGAAGAGGGTTGGGAACTTCTCTTTTCTTCAGCATGCTGGTATCTTTCTTTCCTTTCTTTTTAGGTTTTAATCTATCCTTTTTTAAAGCCTCTGATCTCTGAGACTAAGCATTCACTTTATGGTTGCATAATTCCTTGCTTTTTGTTGCTTCTCTATGTTCATCCCATACTCTTCTTCCAGAATCTTTACCTGTTAGATTATTTATAAAAATGTTTGGAATAACTTTTCCCCTTGGGTTAATAGTTGCTCTACATCAATGGTTCAACTCAGTGGATGTGTGTTAGACTCATCTGGGCAGCTTGCAAAAATGCCTATTTCCAGACTATGGTCCAAATCAATCAAATCGTAGTCTCTGAAGGTAAGACTCACCCACTTGCATATTAAAAAAAAAAAAAAAAAATCCCTAGGCACTTTGGGAGGCTGAGGCGGGTGGATCATGAAGTCAGGAGATCGAGACCATCCTGGCTAACATGGTGAAACCCCATCTCTACTAAAAGTACAAAAACTTAGCCAGGTATGGTGGCAGGTGCCTGTAGTCCCAGCTACTCAGGAGGCTGAGGCAGGAGAATGGCATGAACCCGGGAGGCGGAGCTTGCAGTGAGCCAAGATCATGCCACTGCACTCCAGCCTGCGCGATAGAGTGAGACTTCATCTCAAAACAAAGAAACAAACCAAAACCTCCCCAGGTGATTTCAATGTTTAGCTAATTTGTATACTACTATGTATACACTGTAAGTCCGAAGGGGGAAGGGATGGGAGTTAAACTCTTTTTTGTATGCCTCATGGTCCTTAGCACAGGCTTGGTCACAGAGTGGTGATTCACAAGCCTTAGTGCTTGGTTCATTGCTGGGAGAGCTCAGTGCTCACAGGTGTGATGAATCAGGTACTTGGTTGCCACAATTCTTTAGCAGTCCAGAGAGGCAATGACCAAGGTGTTAAGATGTAGGCTCTGGATTGAAATCTGGGTTAAAATTCTGGGTACCACTAAGTAGCTATATGACCTTGGGCAACTGAATTGAACTCTTTCTGCTTTAGCTTAACCATCTGCAAAGTGAGAAAAATTATACTGTTTACCTCATAAAATTCTTTTGTGGATGAATTTTTTAAAATTGCAGTAAAAAACATAAAATCTCAATTGACAAATTTTCAGTTGTATATAGCACAATATGTTTAACTGTATGTATATTGTACAGCAGATCTCTAGAATGTTTTTCATTTTTGCCTGCTGAAACTCATACTCATAGTATGGCAATTCCCTATTTGCTCTTCCCCTCAGCCTCTGGCAATCACCATTCTAATTTTTGCTTCTATGAGTTTCACTGTTTTTAAATACCTCATGTGAGTAGAATCATTTGTATTTGTCCTTCTGTGACTGGCTTATTTCAGTTAGCATAACATCCTCAAGGTTTATCCATACTGTACCATATGACAGTATTTTCTTCTTTCTAAAAGGCTAAATACTATTCCATTATATATTTATACCATCTTTTCTTTATCCACGCATCAATTGTCAATGGACAATTAGATTGTTTCCATCTCTTGCTTACTGTGAATAATGCCACAATGAACATGGGAGCTCAAGTATCTCTTGCTGCCTTCAAAATTTTCTCTTTGTCTTTGACTTTTGACAGTTTGATTATAATGTGTCTCAGTGTGACCTTTGGGTTCATCCATGACGGACACTGTTGGGCTTTGTGAGTCTCTATATCCATTTTCTTTCTCACATTTGGGAAGTTTTGGGCCATTATTTCTTGTACTTCTTTCTTTCTCTGTTTTCCTTGTGAGACCCCATAATGTATATATATTGATGTGCTTGCTAGTGTGCCATAGTCCTTGGCTTTCTTCCCTCTTCATTTTTCTTTTTGTTCCTCTGTTAGGATAATTTTAAATGACTTGTCTTTGAGTTCACTGATTCTTTCTTCTGCTTCAAATCACTCTAGTGAATTTTTAAAGTCAGTTATTTTATTCTTCAGCTCCAAATTTTTATGTTTGGTACTTTGTAGTATTTTCTATCTCTTTGCTGTTTTCCTGAGCTCATGGGGCATCCTTATGAAGATCATTTTGAATTCTTTGATAATTCATACACCTGTGTTTCATTAAAGTTGGTTTCTAGAGATTTATTTTATTCCTTTGGTTAGGCCGTGTTTTCCTGTGTCTTTAGATGCCTTGTTACTTTGTGTTTGGATGCACACATTTGAAAAAACAGCTACCTCCCCTAGTATTTACTGGCTTCATACGGGGACCTTCACAAATCAGACTGGCTAGTGATTCTGGTGACCTCTCAAAGATTTTTTGGTGATGTGTCTTCTCTGGACTTGTGCGTGTCAATTCTTAATTACCAGTTTTCTTTTTTCTGAAGCTCATTATCTCTTCCTCCCTCTGGTGTTCATCTGGAGTACTGCAGGTTCTCTGGAGCTGTCGTTGGTCACCCAGGTTTTATTCTCAGTGGCACCCTGTCAGGGTCCCAATAGCATTCTGAGTCAGGTTAGGCAGAAATTCATTTCTCAGGCAGATACTGGAGAAGCTGGAACATTGGACACATGTTCCACTCCCTCCTTTCCCCCTGAGGGAGAAACTACCAAGTTGCATCAGCCTCTGTCTTCTGCACCACAGGTCCTTGGAGTAGCACTAAGCTACTCAGCTGTTTTTTGTTCTTAGTGATTCCCAAACATCGAAAATATCCTGCATCCCACAAGTACCCAAAATAGATGGAACAGAAGCCAGGCCCGCAGGCAGACCTCTGAAAAGCTGGAAATGTCGGATAGAGACGGCAACTCTTTTCCTCCCCAGCAGGAAGTCAGGATTAGGAGTTTTCTCCCACTTGTGCTGTGCTGAACTGGGGGTAGGGGAGAATGGCAAGTGAGTTTGTTATAATTCTTACCATCACCTTTGTGCTTAGTGGCTCCCAACTTGGTGCTGTTTCTTGTCCATGCTCATATTCTTGAAAGACAGAAACCAGTCCCTTGGGTAGCCCCACAAAATGTCTGAATATTAGGCGTATGTTCCAGTCTTCTCTTTCCTTCCCCAGGAAGATGCTCGGAGTTGAGAATTACCTCATGATCACTCTGGGCTATGCTGGGGATATGGGCTCTGTTGAGTGATTGCCACAAATTTTCCTGTTGGTCAGTGTGACTGGTTTCATGTTCCCCAGGGTGCAGGAGCCTCTGATCTAGTTTCTGGATTTCTCACAAAGGGATCTGGTCCATGTGTTGTTGTTGAATCATTGTCTGTAGGGGAGAAGAATGGTTTGGAGCTTCCTATTGTGCCATATTGCTGATGTCATCCCCCAAGGAAGAGTGTTAACACATAAATGACTTAGAACAGTTCCTAGAATTTAATCAGCACCCAATAAATCTTAGCCACTTTTGTTCTTCTGCCTTAAGAAGGCTGAATTTTTTCTTATATGCCCTATTACTTATGTTACTTTGAAAATTGATAAAATAATGTAATGAGAATTACAGTGTTAATAAAAAAGTACTGGTATGTTGACTACAACTTCAAGAGAGAAAACAGAAGAACTAAAATGAAGCCATATTTGTTTCTTTTGAATCACTAACACACTAGTCAGTATAATTACTGGCTCTTTTAAGATTGACAGGAGAAGTATTGATGGGCAGTAAGTAAACATCAATGCTGCTTTATGACAGTTTCTGAACAGCAGAATTTCTGTGGTCTGCAAGTACTGTGATCCAGAAGGAAGTAGACTAACAAAACTCATAAGACAAATAAATAATACCATCAAACCAGAACCTCTTGGCAAACTATAACAGTGTCAGTTCTTTTTTTTTTTTTTTTTTTTTGAGATGGAGTCTCGCTCTGTCACCCAGGCTGGAGTGCAGTGGCACAGTCTCAGCTTACTGCAACCTCCACCTCACGAGTTCAAGCAATTTTCATGCCTCAGCCTCCTGAATAGCTGGGACTACAGATGCATGCCACCATGCCTGACTAGTGTTTTGTTTTTTTTTTTTTTTTAGTAGAGATGGAATTTCACCATGTTGGCCAGATTGGTCTCGAACTCCTGACCTCAGGTGATCCACCTGCCTCGACCTCCCCAAATGCTGAGATTACAGGCGTGAGTCACTGTGCCCAGCCTAGAGTCAGTTCTTATTGAAGTTACTTAAAATGCCACTGGACTTCTGTGGTAAGACAGGCACTACTTGGTTTCAAATCTTTGTTTAGAAAGGGTTTGTAGATGGCAATAGTGGGCATATGTATTTATATTATATCTGTAGATATAATATATGTCATTATAGAAATTTCTAAAGCATCGCTATGGTTAAGACACTATCTCTGAACTGAAGTACTTTTGAGAGTAATAGGGCGCCAGGATAACAGGTCTAGAGCACCCCAGAACTTATAGTCACCCTATGATCACCAAGAAACATCAAATCCTTTCATGGTAGAAGGAAGATGTTAAAGCCTGTGAGATTGCCCCTCTCTTGGCTCTCATCTGAAGACTTCTCCATTTTGGCCCTGTTTTCCTATGTGTCTGGACATTTATACACGTCTGGCAGTGGCTGGTTGCCATAGATAAGTACAGTTCTTGATTTTGGGCATGGGTTAAAAAATGATTGTAGCAGCTCTATGGAGTTGAAAATTAAATATACATTTAATTTTGGACATGAAGGATGTCCTTTCCTTCAACTGTAATGAAGAATATATTAGATATATTTATGTCTATATTTCTATTTATATATGTATCTGATCATCTATTTTTTCTCTTGGCCTGATATGCTTTGATTCTGTCTCCACCCAAATCTCAACTTGAATTGTGTCTCCCAGAATTCTCACCTTTTGTGGGAGGGACCCAGGGGGAGGTAATTGAATCATGGGGGCTGGTCTTTCCTGTGCTGTTCTTGTGATAGTGAATAAGTCTAATGAGATCTGATGGATTTATCAGGGGTTTCCACTTGCTTCTTCCTCATTCTTCTCTTGCTGCCACCATGTAAGAGGTGCCTTTTGCCTCCCACCATGGTTCTGAGGCCTCCCCAGCCATGCGGAACCGTAAGTCCAATTAAACCTCTTTTTGTTCCCAGTTTCGGGTGTCTTTATCAGCAGTGTGAAAACGAACTAATACATGATCCAAACATGTTAGAATTTCTTCCTGAGCCCTGCACTCTCTCACTAATTAGAAAGAACTATTCTTTGGTGATAATCTAGAGAGAAATCAAAAGTGAACAACACAGTCGGGGGAAGACCACGTTAGAGGCTTTTTTCCCCCAAATTTTTCTGTGATGTGACATTAATAGCACTTAATCACTTAAAAAATTGTTCCAAAATCTCCCTGGAGCCTCTTAGGATGCTTTTATTTAAAACTAGTAGCTTCTGGAACATTTTCCACGGTTCAGCTCCCATGGGTTCCTATGTGTAGTGCAGAGCTTGAGAAATATGTCAATACTTCCCTTAAGTCAGAAATTAGTTTAGCTTCTTGAGGTCACAGACCAGATGTACTGTTGCAGTTTTATGAGATTGTACTTCTCTGCATGGTTTATGCTCCTGTTTTTAATTTTTGGAAAAAAGATTCTCTGGTTGCTGCTATTCCACACCCGACATGCTGAGTCCTGCTTTTCCTTCTTCACTGTTTAAAACAGGGTGATGTTTTTCTGCATTACACAAGTGACCTTGAAATGGAGACACTGATCTCAGGGGTTTAGGTTCTATGTATTTTCTCCTGTTAAAACCAAGAAATCTAGTCATGGAATGCATTGGCTTACTGAAATTCCCTGGGGCTTTTGACTATGCTGCTTTGAATTTCCTGCATTCTTTGTTTTTAAACTGTGTGTGTGTGTGCTCGCGCGTGCACGTGCATGTTCATGTGTGTGTTTTGTGCACCTTGAATATAGCATCAAGGCAAAATTTCTGGAGAGAACAATGCAAAGAATGTACTTCTCTAGAAAAAGGAAGTCTAGATAAAATAGTCTTTCTGGGTTTCCAAATGCATTGTGTTTTATATCTTTTGTTTCTTGAAAATTTTTGCTTCCTAATAGATTACCTCTAAAATCTTTTTATATAAAAATAGCTGCAGCAAGGGCATTAAAAAATCTCACATCTGTGTGGAGTTATTTTGGGGGAAGTCAATTGAAAAGCAGAATAATAATTAAATAACCTTTGAATAACTCTTACATTCTGGGTTAATCTGAATCTGCTTTCCCCTGTGTCCAGCAGTTTGAATGTTTTGAGTCAAGTAAAGGCAGTGTGAAAGAGTGATTAGCATGGGTGAACTTTTGGACATGCAAGGCTCTTTTAGGTCCAGATAAGCAGTATGACAAAGTGGTGAAGAGTCCTGGCCACAGCTGGACGTTTCCAAGTTTGAATTCCTAGACCTGCTCTTACTGGGGCTACCTTGGACATGTTACATAGATTTCCTGGGTCACAGTTTTCTCATCTGTACAGATAATGATACCTAATTCACATGGTTGTTGTGATGGTTAAATGAAATAAAAGCATAAAGCCAATTAACTGACACATTAAAGTATTCAATAAGCAAAAGACATGTTTTCTCATTTATGATGCCAATGAGTACAGGGGTGCAGTCTGACCTTGCAGAACTACTCAGCTCATTTTTATTCTGCTGCTTTTACTTTCCCAGTATTAGGAAAAGCAAACCTTCACACCATGATTCAAATGAAATCTCTTGAAAATGTGAGGATCATTTAAATCACTAACCTATGTTGCTCTTTTCCAATACTTGCTCATAATGCTTATACCTTTCAAATAGTGGGGATACAGTTATAGGGCCTTTGTTAAATAAAGTACTTTGTTCCAAAAAAACCCCCACTAAAACTGCAGACAAATAGAATTGCATAAATCAACATAATACCTATTTTTATTACCAAAGGAGCTTGCACATTTCTTTTCAGTATCTTTAAAACTCGTATTAAAAGTTTTACAACATTGATTTATTAAAAGTGATATTTAATATAATTTTGTTCAACTCTTTAATGATAATGGCTAGCATAGGATGCTATGTGTTGGGCATTGTACTACGTGCTCCATGAGGCCTGGGGTCTCACAACTATATTCCTTGTTATATCACCCAATTAATGAGTAAGAAAATGGAATCTAAAAGAGGTCTAGCAAAACTGCCAGCAAAAGGCAGAACTGGCATCTGGAAACTTGACCTTGAAATGTTCATGGTGCTAATAAGGCCTCTTTACCAGTCTGCCTAGATAATAAGATTGAGGATGACCACCTACCTGCTTTCGATCTGGTAGTCTAGAATTTTAGTAGTTGTGGCTATGCAGAGAGTGCCTATGTGACAAGTCCCCTATAAAAACCTTGAGATCAGAGTCCTACAATGGCTTTATTGGCAGAAACATTATACATATGTTGCTGTATTTCACTGTTGGAGGGGCAGTGAGCTCTCTGTGGCCCTTTCTGGGAGAACACAGTAAGCCTGCATGTGAATGCAACCAGACTCTGTCTGCTGTATTCTATGCCTTGTCGATTTGGCTCTGTAGCCTTACTGTGTTGTAAAAAATCTTTGCCATGAGTACAAATCTATACTAAGAGCCATCAGTTCTTCTAGGGAGGTGCCAAATGTGTGGGTGGTTATAGAATTGCTGAAACAAGTGGTAGTCAAAGTCTGACACAGGTGTGGATGTGACTTTTGAGAGGACAAATTATCCATCAGTTAGGAACTTTATTTACATCACCTTCCTAAAAATTGCAAATGGTATTAGTTAGTAGAGCTGAAGTTACAGCCCTTTTAGGAGCCTCAGCTCCAACACCTCATGTTGGGTCATTGTATGGAGTATAATATGCACTTTGTAAACTATATGCATACAGACATACAATGGTTAAAAATTGGCCAGTATGTCCAATGTCTGTCTTCTTTTTGTGTGTATCCTGTGTTTTTATTGTTTTGCAGCTGAATGCCAAACATAGAAGATAATTACAAATATTCAGCTGTGTGAAAGTGAAGATAGGGCTTTAGTACAAATGGGAAACATGAATTTTTAAAATAAATGCTTAAATATGACTTGTGTTCTACAAACATCTGGAAGCTAGGTCTGCATAGCGGAGCTGTCTCATCTCTGGGCCCATCATGATGATCATGATCCTTCCTCCCACACAGTAATCAATGCATGGGATCAGAATGCCAATGGCTAAAGATGATCACAATGAACCCCCTTTCTAGAGCTTTTCCTATTCCTCTCCAATTGTTTATCTTCTTAAATAAGATTTTAGATGGTTTTATTTTTTTCTTTGATTTCCCCCTTGCTTTTAAGCCATATACAATGTGTCTGTTATTCTTACAACAAAGAAACCTGACATTTATAATCAGTATTATAACATTTTGAATATACCAGTGATATGGTGTGGCTTTGTGTCCTCACCCAAATCTCACCTTGAATCGTAATCCCCACATGTCAAGGAAGAAACCTGGGGAGAGGTGATTGGATCATGGGGGCATATTTCCTCCTTGCTGTTCTCATGGTAAAGAGTGAGTTCTCATGAGATGGTTTTATAAGTATTTGACAGTTCCTCCTTCACATGTTTTCTCTTGTCTGCTGCCATGTAATATATTCCTCCTTCCCATTCTGCCTTGATTATAAGTTTCCTGAGGCCTCCCCAGCCATGTGGAACTGTGAGTCAATTAAACCTCCTTTGTTTATAAATTACACAGTCTCAGGTAGTATCTTTATAGCATTGTGGAAATGGACTAATACAGTAAATTGGTACCACAGAGATTGGGGTACTGCTATAAAGATAACCTGAAAATGTGGAAGCAACTTTGGAACTGGGTAACAGGCAGAGGTTGAAACAGTCTGGAGGGTTCAGAAGAAGACAGGAAGATGTGGCAAAGTTTGGAACTTCCCAGAGACTTGTTAATGGTTTTGACCAAAATGCTGATAGTGATATGGACAATGAAGTCCAGGTTGAGGTGGGTCTCAGATGAAGATAAGAAACTTCTTGGGAACTGGAGCAAAGGTCACTCTTGCTATGTTTTAGCAAAGAGACTGGTGGCATTTTGCCCCTGCTCTAGAAATCTATGAAACTTTGAACTTCAGAGCGAGATGATCTGGAATTGAAACTTATGTTTAAAAGGGAAGCAGAACATAAATGTTTGGAAAATTTGCAGTCTGACTATGCAGTAGAAAAGCAAACCTCATTTTCTCAGGAGAAATCCAAGCCAGCTATAGAAATTTGAATAAATAATGAGGAATTGAATGTTAATCACCAAAACAATGGGGAAAATGTTTCCAGGGCATGTCAGAGACCTTCATAGCAGCCCCTCTCATCACAGACTTGGAGGTCTAGGAAGAAAAAATGGTTTCATGGGCCAGGGCCTTGGGTGCATGTGCTGTGTGCAGCCTTGGGACTTGGTGCCCTGTGTCCCAGCCACTCCAGCTTTAACCATGACTAAAAGTAGCCAGGGTATAGCTTGGGCTATTGCTTCAGAGGGTGCAAACCCCAAGACTTGGTGGCTTCCATGTGGTGTTTGGCCTGTGGATGCAGAGTTTAAGAATTGAGTTTTGGGAACCTCCACCTAGATTTTGGAGGATGTATGGAAATGCCTAGATGTCCAAGCAGAAGTCTGCTGCAGGGGCAGAGTCCTCACGGAGAATCTCTGCTAGTGCAGTGCAGAAGGGAAATGTGGGGTTGAAGCCCCCACACAGAATCCTTGCTGGGGCACTGCCTAGAAGAGCTGTGAGAGGAGTGCCACCATCCTCCAGACCCCAGAATAGCAGATCCACTGACAGCTTGAACTGTGTGCCTAGAAAAGCCACAATTACTTAATGCCAGCTCATGAAAGCAGCTGCAGGGGCTGAACCCTGCAAAGTCACAGAGGCAGAGCTGCCCAAGGCCATGGGAGCCTACCCTTTGCATCAGTGTGCCCTAGATGTGAGACATGGTGTCAAAAGAGATT
The DNA here is from genome assembly GCF_003255815.1 of Theropithecus gelada. Lineage (NCBI taxonomy): Eukaryota > Metazoa > Chordata > Mammalia > Primates > Cercopithecidae > Theropithecus > Theropithecus gelada. Next base: position 127,284,838 of record NC_037673.1, on the reverse strand, counting down.
ATTTTGGAGCTTTAAGATTTAATGACTGCCCTGCTGGATTTTGGACTTGGATGGCCCCTTTGTTTTGGCTAATTTCTCCCGTTTGGAATGGGAGCATTTATTCAATGCCTTTACCTCCATTGTATCTTGGAAGTAACTGACTTGATTTTGATTTTACAAGCTCCTAGGTGGAAGGGACTTGCCTTGTCTGAGATGAGACATTGGACTTGAACTTTTGGATTAATGCTGGAATGAGTTAAAACTTTGGGAGACTGTTGGGAAGGTATGATTGTGTTTTGAAATGTGAGGACATGAGATTTGGGAGGGGCCATGGGTGGAATGCTATGGTTTTGCTCTGTGTCCACACCCAAATCTCATCTTGAATTGCAATCCGCATGTGTCAAGGGAGGGACTTGGTGGGAGGTTATTGGATCATGGGGGTGGTTTCCCCCCTGCTGTTCTCATGATAGGGAGTGAGTTCTCATGAGATTTGATGGTTTTTAAAAGTGCTGTTCCCCCTTCACTTTCTCTTCTCTCCCCTGCTGCCTTGTGAAGAAGGTGTCTGCTTTGCCTTCTGCCATGATTATAAGTTTCCTGAGACCTCCCCAGTTATGCAGAACTGTAAGTCAATTAAAACTCTTTCCTTTGTAAATTACCTAGTCTTGGGTAGTATCTTTATAGCAATGTGAAAACAAACTAATACAACCAGAAATCACAACTAATTTGTACATATCCACAAGATTGTGAGGGGGTAAACAATAGCAAATAGGATCTCTGAGTTATAAAATTGTGAAAAAACTGTTCTCACTTGCTAGTTTTTTGTTTTTCTCAATTTCTCAGAGCAAACATTACTTTCATAATGAGGTAATGTATTAATGTTTATTATTTATTTTGAAATTTTGAAATATGCTGGGATCTTGGGAAGGTCAAGCCCATTCATCAAAATATTTCTTTTTGGGAAGAAGTTTACAAGACCCTATGTTCAAGAACATTTAGGTGTTAGAGTCATGAAAAAGGTTGGGGTGAACCCCTGAGTCCCACTGAGGAGGTGGCAAAGAATGTCCACACTACAACATGTGAATATCCAAGTGCTCTTTTTAGTGTAAGGTAGTAGGATTAATTTTATTGATGAGGTATCAAAATCACACTATTTGATAAACACACAAGCACTTCTAGTCATCAATAAACTACTTTTATTTTGTAGAATTTTATAGTAGAAGCAACTTTAAGAAATACTTGTTTTAGTAAATATTTCTTCCCAAGATGAGGAGGCTTAAGCCTAAATAAGTAAAGTGATTTTTTCCTGAGTAGTAATGAAGGAGTGGAAAAATCAGGGTAGAAGTCCGTTTGCCTAGGTTCTGGGTCAGTACTCCATGGCTGTGTTTAATTTTCCTTAAAGTGACATTTTTCACTAATTAAATGTCAGGTTTTGGCTTAGCTATCTTTTCTAGGCATTACAAACTCAGCACAGTAAAGTAATTCTGTTTGCTTCTAGTTGCTCAAGGAAATTAGATTAAACATTCTGGATTAACTTTACTCTTTTTTAAGAGACTACCCAAGAGACATTGTAAGAAACATTTCAAGTGTGAAAATGCTAAAGCTGGACATCTAGAGAAAGTAGGAGTGGAAAGTGAGTCTGAGGAATAATTAATAGATTTTAGAGAAGTAGATAAAATAATCAATTGGGCAACTGTTTTATGAGTTGTTGGAGTCGAACTTAGTGAGCATATTTCCTGTGAACCCCCAGTTATTTCCAATAGCTCTGGGACTGGCTTTACGGGTACTCCATTTCCAAGACTACTTTTTTTCTTTTCTTTTCCTTTCTGTTTTTGCACAGTGAGAGCTGCCAATGCCAAAGCAATCGACAATGTTTCATGGAAAAAATAAAAGCTCTCTGTAGTGGATATTAATGGTAAATTATTTTTAATGATTTTTCAAATTACAATTGAATCAGAAAAGTTATTATTTGACTTGTCCTGTTGAGTAAATATTAAAAGAGTTACACTACATCTGTCTCCACCACACTTTCTGAACCTTGACAGTCAATTTCAAATGCATTTTCTATTTTGTCCTTATTCTGGGTGTAGGAAACTTACATGGCAGAGTCCCTGGAACTGGACTCTCTCTTTCATTTCACCTCTCTCCACACCGATTTGTTAGCTATTTAAGTATTTAATAGGATATAGATTTTTTCATTTCTACCTGCCAAGGAGAAACTTGAGTGGCTAAAAAAATCCAAAAAACCAGAAATAATTAAATGTAGCTTTTGAGAGCTCATAAGTAAAATTATAATTCCAATATAAAAGGAAAAAGGAAAGGCCTTGAATGAAGTGACTATGTTTTCCTCAAATATGTAAGCTAAATCACATATACATCTTTGATACCTAGAATAAAATTATTTCCTTTAAGTTCACAAAAAAGCAATTTATAAAATAATTTTAGGTTTATGTTAGAGGACATCTGACCAAATATAATACTAAGTGTACACTGCCATGAGGCCTGAAAATTAACTTGGTTTTCATTGTAAATATCAAGTCTTTGTAGACACTATCTTGTGTGTTGTATGCCTGACCTTCCACAGGCTGGAGAGGTCCATTTTTTGTCCTACTTAGGAATGAGTTCAATTCCTGTGCATCAGTTCAACTCCTACTTTTGTGAAGATAGGTTTGGAAGCTAAGCAACTACCTATTCTTCCGATGTGCAAGGTTCAGCTTAATGATGGCTGGTGGGATGTCATGAGACTACTTTTGTTCATCTGTTTTGAGTTTAAAAGAAACATATTCAAATTTATACTTTCAGTTGAATCATGGAAGCATGAATGTTAGTGCTAGAAAGAAATATATTGAGGTCCAATCTTCACTGCTATCCAGTCTCCCTCATTCATACCTAAAAGAATTGACAATGGTGACATCCAGTGATGACTTTTTGTTTATAATTTGGGATACCTCTTTTATTCATAGAAGCATTAGAAACTAAAAAAACATGTCAGATTTCTTAGGACTTAAACAATTTTGAAAAATAACCCAAACTTTTCCCCTTCCATGTGTAACTAATATAAATTACCTCTTAGAAATGGAATGGCCACATTTTGAGGCATCATTTTCTCATATTAAATCCATCCATTTCCAGATGAAGACGGTATTGTCTTGTAGAAAATAGCCAAGATTTCTCCTAGGCTGGTGAGACAAGATTTTCCAAGTATCCTTTTAAATATATTCCATAAGTGTTGGCTTTTTTCTTTATAAATTATAAGAGTGATGCATTAATACACAGAGAGGGAGGGGAGGAAAGGAGATAGAAGGAGGGAGGGAGGGAGAGAGAGAGAGCAGGAGAGAGGGGTGGAGAGAGAGAGAGAGACACTAATTTTAAATTTTAATCTGCTGTTTACTGAATAGCAAACTATTCAAATGTGATTTAAAATTTCTCTTGACATTTATTGCATTTTGCCTTTCTATTATATTTGGTTTAACAGAAATACATAGTCTGGGGTCAAGTCACCTAATCTCAACCTTGATCTGAACCTTTTAAGTCACTTTCACAAGTTTCATAAAAATATACTATGAGAGTTCAAATAGACAATAAGAATTTTCTAATAGAGGATATTCTTGTATTTAAAATTCTAAGTCAGGGATGGGTGCTAACATTCCTCTTTCTAAGGTTATGTACAGATTTTAGATAAAATGGCCAGTACCTGTTTTGGCAGACCAGAGAAGCATCCTCTTTATGTGAAGAATGTGATCCTACTTTCACAATCCAGGGGTGACCATGAGAATCTGGATGATCTTGTCCAGAGACCAGGCACCATTCATAAATTTCTTTCTGTTTTCCTTGCTTATGATTTCCTTCCTCATGGTAAATGACAGAGCTCCAGGTTTTATACCATCAGTCAAGCAGCAGTAGGAGGAGAGAGGAATGAAGTGGCATGGCTTCTCCTGTAAGAACAAGTTCAGAGGGGGTAGGCATCACTCCTTATTACAGTCTGTTGTATAAAATTTAGTCACATGGTGATGTGCAACAAAATACAGGGCTGAGAAATTTAGTTCTTATTCTGGGTAGCCATGTATGCACCAGAAATCAAGGATTCTATTCCTATAAGTGCAAAGGAGAGAATGGATCTGAGGGGAGCCACTAACAGTCTCACCGATACTCTTTGGTAGTTAGAGTCATCTTGGGAACTCTAAAAATATGTAATACTGGGCTTCAAACCTGGAGATTCTGAATCAGTAGGTCTGGTTTAGGCTCACTGGCTGAAATGTTCCCAGGATGTATCTCAGTGATGAGGTAAATCACCAGAAAGTTGTATTCCAGTGGAATTGCCTTTTCAGAAAACCTATTATGCTCTCAAAGCTTTCAAAGGGAGAGATATGATAAATAGCTATATGTGAAGTGTCTCTGCACTTTTTTGCAAGTAGAACTTTTGTCAAGGCTATTATGCATTATGTTGTTTAGTCCTTCTTATGTAAAGGAGGACTTGCGACTAATTTCTTTCAGCGCTCAGACCCAGGTAAATACATTCATTTTCCTACACACTAATTTTGTTGTATTAGACAATTAAACCTGTGCGATCCACTTATTTTTTCTCTTTGTTTCAGCTATGGAAAGCAAAGAGCTTCGATGTTCAGGTGTTGTAGCTTTTCTTAGAATTTGTGCAGATAATTTCTTCTGTCTTCTGACAAAAATAATAAAAATAGGAGTTTCTAAGTTTTGTAAATTTAGAATACATTGTGAATAATGACAATAACATTTAATTTTCCAGTGCTTATTTTGTGAGAAGCACTATGCTAATCATCTTATAACATCAACCCGGGTGTATCACCAACTTGTATAATCCAACATGGTTTGGTTTCTACATAGTGTAACTTTCAAATAAACATTATCCAGCCCCATTTATTAAATAGAGAATCCTTTCCCCATTTCTTGTTTTTCTCAGGTTTGTCAAAGATCAGATGGCTGTAGATGTGTGGTATTATTTCTGAGGGCTCTGTTCTGTTCCATTGGTCTATATCTCTGTTTTGGTACCAGTACCATGCTGTTTTGGTTACTGTAGCCTTGTAGTACAGTTTGAAGTCAGGTAGCATGATGCCTCCATCTTTGTTCTTTTGACTTAGGATTGTCTTGGCAATGCGGGGTCTTTTTTGGTTCCATATGAAGTTTAAAGCATTTTTTTCCAATTCTATGAAGAAAGTCATTGGTAGCTTAATGGGGGTGGCATTGAATCTATAGATTACCTTGGGCAGTATGGCCATTTTCACGATATTGATTCTTCCTATCCATGAGCATGGTATGTTCTTCCATTTGTTTGTGTCCTCTTTTATTTCACTGAGCAGTGGTTTGTAGTTCTCCTTGAAGAGGTCCTTTACATCCCTTGTAAGTTGGATTCCTAGGTATTTTATTCTCTTTGAAGCAATTGTGAATGGAAGTTCATTCATGATTTGGCTCTTTGTTTGTTTGCTACTGGTGTATAAGAATGCTTGTGATTTTTGCACGTTGATTTTGTCTCCTGAGACTTTGCTGAAGTTGCTTATCAGCTTAAGGAGATTTTGGGCTGAGATGATGGGGTTTTCTAAATATACAATCTTGTAAATGGCGCTGGGAAAATTGGCTAGCCATAAGTAGAAAGCTGAAACTGGATCTTTTCCTTACTCCTTATACGAAAATTAATTCAAGATGGATTAGAGACTTAAGTGTTAGACCTAAAACCATAAAAACCCTAGAAGAAAACCTAGGTAATAACATTCAGGACATAGGCATGGGCAAGGACTTCATGTCTAAAACACCAAAAGCAATGGCAACAAAAGCCATAATTGACAAATGGGATCTAATTAAACTAAAGAGCTTCTGCACAGCAAAAGAAACTACCATCAGAGTGAACAGGCAGCCTACAGAATGGGAGAAAATGTTTGCAATCTACTCATCTGACAAAGGGCTAATATCCAGAACCTACAAAGAACTCAAACAAATTTGCAAGAAAAAAACAAACAACCCCATCAAAAAGTGGACAACGTATATGAATAGACATTTCTCAAAAGAAGACATGCATACAGCCAACAGGCACATGAAAAAATGCTCGTCATCACTGGTCATCAGAGAAATGCAAATCAAAACCACAATGAGATACCATCTCACACCAGTTAGAATGGCAATCATTAAAATGTCAGGAAACAACAGGAGCTGGAGAGGATGTGGAGAAATAGGAACACTTTTACACTGTTGGTGGGATTGTAAACTAGTTCAACCATTGTGGAAAACAGTATGGGGATTCCTCAAGGATCTAGAGCTAGAAGTACCATATGACCCAGCCATCCCGTTACTGGGTATATACCCAAAGGATTATAAATCATGCTACTATAATGACACGTGCACACGTATGTTTATTGTGGCACTATACACAATAGCAAAGACTTGGAATCAACCCAAATGTCCATCAGTGACAGATTGGATTAAGAAAATGTGGCACATATACACCATGAAATACTATGCAGCCATAAAAAAGGATGAGTTTGTGTCCTTTGTAGGGACATGGATACAGCTGGAAACCATCATTCTCAGCAAACTATCGCAAGAACAGAAAACCAAACACCGCATGTTCTCACTCATAGGTGGGAATTGAACAATGAGATCACTTGGACTCGGGAAGGGGAACATCACACACCGGGGCCTATAATGGGGAGGGGAGAGGGGAGAGAGATGACATTGGGAGTTATACCTGACGTAAATGACTAGTCGATGGGTGCTGACGAGTTGATGGGTGCAGCACAGCAACATGGCACAAGTATACATATGTAACAAACCTGCACGTTGTGCACATGTACCCTAGAGCTTAAAGTTTAAAAAAAAAAAAAGCTATAATTGCCAACATCAGGAATTAAGAATGGAACATCACTTTAGATCCTATTGGTATTAAATTATGTATGAGGATACTATAAAAATTTATTCCAATGAATTTTAAAAATGCACAACTTAATTACTAGTAAAGAATGATTTGCCAAACTGATGCCTATTTCTGACATGAGTAGAAATAGAATATATGAGCCATCATTTTGTAACTCACCTATTCATATTCTCTGTCTATATTCAAATGGGATGTTTGTTTTTTAAAAAATTGATTCATGGGGGAAAAAAAAAAACAAACGTTGTCCAGCCAACAAATGTAACTAAACACAACACCCAACTTTTACTTAGATCTCTCAGAGATGAACATTAACAGGAATACAGCTAATTAAACACAATGAAAGGTCCTTAAGTGTCTTTCTTCTTAATCTCCTGAATCTTTTATGACTCAGCAGTTGCCAAGTTTCCCCAACTCTCTCTGACATTCAGTGAGTCTGTTTCCCTTTTCTTTTTGTCATTCCTTTGTAGTAACACTTTGCATTATCTTTCTGTGACAGAGGACAGAACTTCCACTCTCAACTTCTGTTGACTGAGCAACTACATTCTAGGATGGCTGGAGGACCAGGCAACCCCAGACTTGCTGGTTCTTCCCCACTTCCCACAGATGAATTTTGTGGATCTTTTTGAATGCATTGATCTCCTCTCAATGCATTTTCTACCTGGCTATGCGTTTGAGGTATCCCCATGAGAAGACATGGAGGTTTTGTAAAATTAAGTGACTTCTCCAAAGTCACCCAGCTAAGAATCAGGATATTGAAGTCCAAGGAGTGCGGCTTCAATGTCTACATGACTAGACACTCTGTTCTCTTCTTATGCTTTATATGGCTGGGATGACAGCAAAGTTATTCTTTTCATAGTTTGAAACCATTTCCAATATTATCTTCTAGAAACAGTATTACCTCTTCAGATTACTTATCAGAATTTATTTAATTACTTATTTTTCTTCCAGTCTGCCATTGCACTCATCATAAGCTCAGTGAGATAGTTTTGTCTTTTTCACTACTAAATTCTCACCATTATATGCAATATTGTGTTCAGAGTAAGCAAAAAATAAATACCCATTGAAATAATGACTAGATCACTAGATGAAAAGAGTGAGTTACCTTTCCCTACAACTGTGGAAATTTTTTGTCACTAATAGTGTACCTATCTTTATAATGTGAAGTTTTCTTGGAAATGAAAAATAGTTACTTGTCACAAAAACTTGAGACCTTTGGTATATAGTAATGAGATAGCCTTCTTTCATGGCTCATAACTTGATTATGAAGGAAATTACAAAAGCAAAGTTAAAAACAAAGTTTTTGTCTGTGGCAACACTATATGTGACACAGTGAAGAAAACAGAATTTTAGAGCCAGTAAAGAAAGGTATAAATCCCAGCTGTCGTATCCAAGACTGTGGCCAGTCTTGGGTAAGAACATTAAATAATTTAAACTTTAAATTCCTCATTTTAAATTGGAAATACTACTTATTCAATGTCATTGTTTATTTTTTAGTATCCAATATGAGATGTATGCAAAAGGTCTTTGAAAAATCTGAATATGTTTATTATGTAAATTATTAAAATTTTAACTTGTTAAATGTCATGAGTAATGACTGCATCATCTTTGGGTTAAAAAGTACACAATAGTGTCCCAACTGTGTTCTCTGCTTTTTTCCATTAAAATATCAGAAGAAAGGAGTGTGTGGGGCTTTTTTTTTTTAACTTTCTTCATTAATTTTGAACAATAACTATGCCTGTTATCAAATGCATTTCCATTGATGAGTTCATAAACTGAACAATATGCCTATCACATCCCACATTTCACAGACTGTTATAACATTTTTGGTTTTATAAATATGGTTTGGTAATGTTGTTCTATAGTATTATACAAGGTTTTCTGAAAAAATGAAATTTATTTCACTAAACAATTAGCAAGATAAAAGTTATTTTCTAATCATCTTGTCAAAAAATAAAATTTGAGCAATAAACAAAACATAATATCTCCATTTGGTTGAATTAAACAGTTACAAATCTAATCTTATCAAGGTTATTAAAAATCATTATGTACATTATGTATTAAAGCTTTATCATAATGAAACATTTTTAACTAAGAGTCTCCAAAATGAACAATAACTGCACTTTAGCAATGTCAATAATTCAAAATATGAGTTAAACAAAATTAGGATCCAAGACAATTAATTCTAAATATATTACAGATTATAAACCATAGGGAAGTGGCAAGCCTCTATGGTTATATTGCATATATATTAGCAATTATATTGAAAAGTTCATTTGAAAACAAATATATAAAAGCTCTTACAAAAAACCCTAGACATTTCTTAAATACAAATTTTGATGAGTCCCAGTTGCACAGTGCTGATACTATTTTTCCAATGGATTCCAAGAGTCTGTTCCCACTTTTATTCTGTGTATTGCAATGAAATAGTCAGCTTTACCATAACACTTATGGAAAGCACAATTGCAAAGAATGGCTGATATCCTTGTAACTTACCTTTAAAACTTAAGGTAAGGTTTGAAAATATATTTTGCCAGCATAATATACATTGAACTGGTGCACATGTCTAAGAAAACTATCTCGCAAATATATATTCATTAGATCATTGCCTTCTTGGGGTCCACATATCACTTGTGTTAAAGATAAGCACCATCTGTTCAGAATGTTTTAAAATAAATGCACAATCTCGTTTCATTGTGTTTTCTCCCCCATGATCTTCATCATTAGACTCACCTAATTTATTTTACATCTGTATTATCTGCATGACTATAGACACTCCAAATAGCAATGTCTCTTTTAGGCATCATTTTGATCTGGACTCTCTAAGAGTTGGAGGATAAATTTGATTAACTCTTTGAGAAGAACTAGACCCAAACTCCATTATAAAGTACATAAAATTTGTAAATCATTAACTTAAGCACAAACACAAAAAGACCACATATAAATATACCTTCTATGTGCCTTTTGGTCCATTAACAACTATCTCTTAATGAGGAGTGAACAAGACTAATGTATGTTTCCTACTTCTATTTGGGACTTTGTAGTTGGAGTGGGGCATTTCATTTAGCATCATTTGCTCAGTCATTTCTGTGGCTCACACCCAATCATATCTCACATCATTCCATGACATTGATACTGTACAGATATATTGGGCGAAGCTTGCTTTATTGCAACCAATAGAAAAAAAGTAACTCTGGGTAATTCAAGCAGAAAATGGAGGTAGCTACACAAACCAAAACAAAAAAACAAAAAAACAAACAAAAAAAAACATGCCCCAAACCAAGCAATTATGGTTTTGGGAAGCAGGGACAAAGGCTGGGTCTGGCACCATAGTAACTGAAGTGCATGGAGCCAATGTTAGGGTGCTACTCTTTTTGTGAGTCAGCCCATGTCCCCATGGGACCCCGTGTCTTTCTGTTTGAACTCCAGATTCTCAGGAGAAAGGCATGGACTCATCCGACTTTTTTTCTAGTGTTTTTAACCCCTATTTTCACCAGTCATGGGCAGCAGGGTAGTGGAACAGCACAAATATGGTGGTGTTGGCATTGCTGTGAGCCAAGATGTACCCTAATTTTGTGTTTGTCACAGTTGGTCACTCTCATCAGGGCTGATATGATCATTGGAAAAATTTTTTCTCTTTATACTAGTAATTCCCTAAAGTTCAGCATTCAAGCACAGAATCTTTATCAGGTTTACATCTACAGCTCTGCTTATTTCTATTTCCATTAGTTCTTGCTCAGATTGTGCAATGCTACAGTTATGACTGCTGACGCCCAACTATGACAAAATGCTCCCTTCTGTACTTCTGGAGCAGGATGGACTCACCCACCTTTTTACAAAGAAGAATAAACTTTTGAGCTGAATGAATCTTTGAAAGATTCTCCTCCAGTACGCACAAGTAATTTACTCTGCAGTTAAGTCCTGTCTCCACTACCAAATATTTTCCTCCCCATTTCTACAGATCTGTTAATAATGGCCTATGGGCCTCCTGGAGTTTTGCTATTTAATTATTTTATGTTGGTTAATGCAGAAAATGAATCTGGACAGTACTTTATTTCAATCTGTCTTCAAGGTCCTGGAGAGATTTACTGAATATGGCAAGCTTTGTTTAATGTTCATTCAGTTCTTTCACGTCCACTTACTGTGGAAAAGAATGACTGAGATGAATGGTGACTCTGTGGCATATTTACTTGCCCAGCTGGAAAATTGTTGCTGCTGCTTTCCGAAAAACTTTCCAACCTAAATTAAGGCCATGTTCCTTGAAGTTAAAATGGGAAAAGACAAATCTATACTATAAAATATATATTGTCTTTTTTTGAAATCATGCTCTTTGATATATTTTTTTCAATTTTATAGCAGTAAAGTTTCAATGAACTCAAAATGATATTTTTGTTTCTTCATTTAAGGAGTAGTGCCAGCAGACATAGTATCTATTTCTAGTTTTGACTCATTGCCTGACCTTAAGTAGGTCATTTGAGCTTTTAGGTCCTTCATTAATGAAATGGGAATATTAGTATTTATATTCTTAATGGAAACCAACAGAATTTTTATATGAAGAATAATTGGCATGGTTGAGAAGGTGTTGGTTGCTCCCACCACCCAAAGGATTCACATTTTTACCATGTTTTCAAATTACTTGAAGATTTTGACTATCTTCCAATCTTTTCTTGTGTTTAAAAGACAATTCTGATGACGACACTTCATGTTCTGATCATTGCGGTGCTCAAGGATTGTACATTAAGGCTAGCGCAGTGGCTCATCCCTATAATCCTAGCATTTGGGAGGCTGAGGTGGGCAGATCACTTGAGGTCAGGAGTTCGAGACTGGCCAACATGGTGAAACCCTGTCTCTACTAAAAATACAAAAATTAGCTGAGCGTGGTGATGTGCATCTGTAATTCTAGCTACTAAGGAGGCTGAAGCACAAAAATTGCTTGAATTGAGGAGGCAGAGGTTGCAGTGAGCCAAGATTGCCCCGCTGCACTCCAGCCTAGGTGACAGAGCAAGACTCCATTTCAAAAAAAAAAAAAAAAAAAAGGATTGTACATTAAGCATTGGCCACCTGATGCCTCAGATGCCTTCATTATGGAATCACGATTGCCTAAGTGGGCTAGAGACTATAGGCTTATTTTGATTTGTGCAAATCTAGGAAGTTATTTGGGGTACTAAAATAGTTTCTTAGTATTATGAAAACCCTTTCCTTATTCCAGAGTCCATTGAACCTGATCATATTGATTATATTTAAAATGTTTCCATAATTCTCTCTGTTATAAATGGAGGTTAAAACAAAGATTATGGGACACAATCTGATACCAGAACTCTATTTTTCTGGAACTTTCTTCAGCTGCATTCTTTCCCCCTTACGAATTTATAGTTGAAAGACATTTATATCTTTTTACTATCCAATCACACAGAATCTAATTATATATTGTATTGCTTCTGCTCTTCTTTGCTGTAGTTGTTGTAGAAACTTGAGAACACTCCGAAACTAAGTATGATTCAAGAAAGGCTAATGCTTTTCACCTTTAGTTTTCTTTTACAGTTTTTGTTTTTAAGAACGGTATACGCCATGCTTACTTTGCTTATGTTTTAAAGTGACTTTATTTATAATGATCGCAGCTACTATATCCCAATTGCCAAGAATTTGATAGGAATCATGCTAATGACTGAATACATATTATCTAACATGTAGCATCAGTATCTCAGTTGTCATAAGACAAGGTTGTTATTCCGTAGGTATTAGATATGTGCTGATCATTACATAAAAATATTGCTTTGTGATTGTAACATCATTGTAAGTGGATAATCTGCTTAATATTGGAAGTGGAATCATTTTCTTCATTATTAATTTGTTCTATTATCTATGTCTCATAATAATTTGGGTAATACATAAAGTTCTATGACATTTAAAATTGTAGTCATGCAGAAATTGCTTGGTTGTTCCTATAAAGCTAAGTAGGTAAACAGACATGTTTTGAATAAAAACTTCAGGGACATCTAAAATACTAATCTAGACTCAGAAATGTTTAATTTCATTCCGTTTGGAAGTCATGTTAGTAGTGGTTAAGTACATAGGTTCTGGACTCCAACTGCTAATGTCTAAATACATGCTCTGCCACCTTCTTACTATATGACTTTGGGCAAGTTACATAACTTCCCGTACCTTAGCTTTCTCATCTGTAGAACAGAAACAACAGCTTCTTATTAATTGGGCTCCCTTATTCTGCTGCTTTTTTTAATATGTACTCCAGTGTCATTGGCTCCTTATGTCTCTCATGATAGAGTCTAATATACATTGTACAACTGGATTATCCCAGGAAGTACACCCTAATTAAAACTATTGTGTCAGTTTGAGTTCAATGAAGTGGAACTGCTATGAATGATGCAGAATAAGAGATTATTCTAATACTAATTTAAGATTGTGTTTGAAACAAATGGGCTTTGAATTTTAGCCAATGTTTTCCTGCTTGTTTTGAGATGTTGTTTTTTTTTTTAGAAATGTAATGGATTAGGGTGATAGGATAAAACAGCAGAAATGTCCCAGGCATATTTGTATGGCAAAGTTGGCATTTCATATCAGTGGAGAAAGTATAAAGTATTCAATAAGTAGTTTTGAGGAAATTGGTTATTCATTAGGAAAGAAGTCAGGTTATATGTCTAGTACATGCTGTTCACAAAAATTCTATGTGTGATAAGAATTTTTATATCAAAATCCTGAACTATAAAAGTAATGATAGAAAACATATGACTATGATTATGACTTAGATTAGCATAAACCATATTAATCAAGGCACAAAATAGTGATTAAGATTGATAAATATAAATTTGATGTCAAAATTAGAAGCTTCTTCATAATAAGCAACACAATAGAAGAAAATGTTTCCAATGTATATAAACTAAAATTGGATTCATATCAAGAATATATAAAATTTCTGTAAGTTGAGAAGTGGTATAGCCTGAATGTTTGTGTCCTCTCAAAATCCCCAAGGTGATGGCATTAGAAGGTGGAGCCTTTGGAAGGTGATTGGGTCATGAGGGCAGTGGAGTCCTTGTGAGTGTAATTAGTGGCCTTATTAAAGGAATTGCAGATAGATAGCTTGCCTTTTTCACCATGAGAAGTTACAATGAGAAGACAGTCTAGGAAGTGGGCCCTTGGCAGACATCAAATCTGCCTTGATCTTGGACTTCCCAACTTTCAGAACTGTAAGAAATACATTTGTGTTGTTTATAAGGCACTTAGTCTATGACGTTTTGTTATAGCAGCTCAAACAGACAACCAGAAAAGAGAAAGAAAGAAAACCCATAGAAAAGTGGAAAAAAGGCTACAAATGTGGTAATAGTGGTTTGCCTCTTCAGAGAGACCTGGCATTTGGAGTGGTAATAAAAGAGGGATTTAGTTTTATATATAGGATTATGATTTTTTCAAAGATAATCTATTTTATCTTCATATATTCTAAGTATTAATTTTTTTCTTCAAATGTGGAACAAATTATTTATTTAACTATGTTTTTCAATTAATGGGAAATTTATTCATTTCTGTAGTTTTGCTATCCAAAGACTACTGTAATGAGTATCCATTATGTATCTCCCTAAGAACATGAGGGAGATTTTTCTTCAAGATAGATTCCACGAATGGAACTTCTAGCTCATGTCTGACACTCAGGTTTAAGTTTAGAAAGTATAGATAAATTGCTTTCCAAAGCACATGGGACAATTTATACTTTCACAATCAGTGTATATCTGTTCTAGTTTTTCTGTGTCCTTGCTAACAATCAATACACTCATTCAAAGTGAGAAATATGATAGCTCAATAGAAATATGGGCAAAGGCTATGGATACTCATTTACTGAAAAATAAACATAACAGCCAGGAAAAATGAAATTATGCTTGTTCTCACTCATAATCATGAAAATACAAAATATAACAACCGTGGGGTACCCTTTTTCAATCATCTGTTTGGCAAAAGTTAAAAAAAGTTGTGTGAATTTTAGGAAATGCATGTCAATATTTTCACCATCCAGCAAAGTAAGATAAAAGACTTCTAGGTAGGTTTTTGAAATTAGAAAAAAAAAGTTCTATTTAACGTAGTAGACAAATGACCCAGGGAACTTGTGCAGAGACGTGAATAAGGATGGATCCAATGTTGAAAGTCAAATATAGCCAAGCTCTGTCAGCAAACTGATGGCAGCAGAGCCTTCCACAATCTTCCTGTTATTACAGTTAGATTAGGTAGAACCAGAAAAGGCCAAGGCTCCTAAAAACTGGAAAAAATCCAGAATCGAATAGAAGAGGTGGGGCCCCTTGACAAAACTCAAGGCCTAGTGGTCAATGTCGAAGATATGTGCAGTCAAGTTGAAATATGAGTATCCTGTGGAAAAAACTGGAGAGTGAGAACTCCTGAATTTTTTAAGGGGTTAGGAGAGAAATGTCCCTAAGAAAGTTCAGAGTGCTTTCTTCAGCAGTAAGGGCTTGTTTCTGTAACCATTATAAGAAGAACATACATTTAATGGAGCACTGCATGTGCCTGGAGAATCATAGTTTAATGTTGAAAAGGTTGCAGAAAAATTAGGGGCATTTGGAAAGTGAGCTTGGTCCTACGGCCAGTATCTTCCGGGCACTGTACTGTTAGATTAAGCCTTGTAAAAACTATCTGGGACCTTTCGCTTGGAATTATGATCCAGAATTATCAGGATATTTCCCAAGAGACCTGTGGAGCCATAGGCTACACTAAGTAGGGTTGTGCTAAGCAATGTTGGAAGTGAATTCTAATATACTCTATTTTTCTAAGTCAGAGATCACTCTGTATCTTGGGAATATCGTGAACTGGAATTTCCGAAGGGAATTGAGCGAGTGAGTTAATTAGGCACACATCTGAGATAGTGTGCTCAAATTTCTACAGACCAGATAGGAATAGGTGTGCTCATTGTGAACAATGTGAGCCTCTCCTAGGTAGTCAGCCAATTTTGCTACAGGCAGACTGAGGAGCAGTGTGTGTCTACTCCCCTGATATATTACCCAAGTACTAGCATGAAGCTACAAATAGAAGGAGGAAAAGGAAACAGCTTCTTATTTGCCCAACCCAGAAGTGGGGAATGAAGGTGTGGTTAGAACTCAGTTTAAACAAGAGGAGAAAGACCTCCTCTATCCATAAATGGAACATAGGTTGTACAAAAGATGTGAAGCACTGAATAGAATTATAATGTTATAAAAATTTCAGATCATTATTTAGAGGATGAGTTTTCATTAATCTGTGAATTAAGAAAACATATATTGGTATTTCAAAATCTTTTTGTGTATCTGATACATGTGAGTTATTCTGAACTAAATGAAAGGAATAAGATTGGGGACACCATGACTTGAGCTCAGGATACCCGTTGCCAAGGAGTGAGAAGTGGTAGCTTTTAGCGTTGTGTTTAATTTTAGGGAGTGGGTATCATCAGTTACATTTGGCTAAGGAAGGTAAGGCAGCCTTCCTCAGGTTCATCCCACTGGAATATATTACATAAGATTTTTCTAAAGTGAGGTTATGTTTCATTGGTTGATGAAGAGGAACACTGGGATCTAAACAGTTTTGGAAGTACTGGTGTAATTAGATAAAGTATTTGTACAGTACTTGGAAGACTATGAAGAAACCCTGAGAGAAACAACTCCTAAAGATGCCAAGGTGCTTCCAGGAGAGGGTCATTCCTGCTACCTATCTGCGAGGTGTGCATGGAACATAGAGTTCTCTAGTAGGAAAAAAGCCAGTTCCTGAAGATCCTTTGGCTTCATCCACAGCCTCATCCAAGTAGCATTAGATAACTAAAGCTGTTTATGAAACTCAGTACACATCATAGTACTGATCAAAGAAGATCAGTACTATGTACTGGATGAAAGAAGACCCTAGATAAACAAAAGCATATTGCTGAGTTAATTCAAGGATACCATCAGTGTAGGGGTATCTGGCAAGTCTGCATCCAAGACATTGAAGATAAGATCCATTTGATGGGTATAGAATAATTTACATACGTGAGTCACATAATAAAGATTAACAATTTTTTTATACACTAAAAAAGCTATTTGTTTTGACTCTCTTGGTTTTTCCCCCTCAGAAATTTTCTATCCCATCCCTCCTTTTCCCACAAATAATCCATATTAACTACATACAATCTCTTCCTTCAGATTAGTAGAATTATATAAAGATATAGGTATATGTATGCAAGTATACAAACATACATATATAAATATACATATATGTAGATATGAAACCTATCTTTTGTTACTGTTTTGTAAAATACTTTTTCATATGGAAAATGCTGTGAATTTGGTACAACTTTCTGTCAGGACCAGAGAGGAGTGAGAGAGAGAATCCCCTTTTGGGGAGTGCTTGTTTCACCAGACACTAGAGAAGGTGGTGGTCATGTGCAAGGCTTAGAGTCTAGAGCGAGGAACTTGTACCAATTAAGGGCCTGAGTTTTGAATGAATGGCAAGAATGATCCACTCCATAGCATGTATATCCATGTACATTTTTAAGAAGTTGGAAGATGGGCTGGAATCTGAATTAGATAACTGTTTTATAAATTCTTCTGGATTTAGTGTGAATCATGATCAGCCAGTAGTAAGGTTGTTTATTAATGGATAACCCTTTGTGTCTTCTAAACCAAGTGCAAGTGCAGTAGTTCATTATGCTCACTGGGGTAGACCCCTGCAACTTCAAATGGTGGCTGGAAGGGCCTTGGCATCCCAGTAGAGTGCCCAGGTGCACCAGAGTTGTGGTAGAACCCCACAACAGTATTCTCTTTGTTCGGTGGCATTGAATTTCTGAGCATAATATTAGTGTCTCAGGAAATCCTTCCCAAGAAGTTATTTCCAGCTGGCAGCTAGTAATTTATTCCAAATGTCTGAATGAGCTGAAGAGAGTTTCCTCTGGTCTGAAGTTGCTTGTCCTGGCAGACAGATGTCTGTACTGCTTCTTACTTTTTAAAAAATTTGTCTCTGCTACACAAGGCTTAAAGATCTCTCACCTTTGTGTCGTTTGCCTGGAGACAGCAAAATAATGAATCTGAATAGGAAACAGATCCTATCACAACTGCTCTGTATAACTCTCTTATTTATTTTTCCTGACACAATGATTTTATCTTCATTTGTATCCCTCATTATGGATTTTTCTTTTATTTTACACTCAGTAAGTTTGGCCTTGGCAGCATCAACTCTACTGTTTGGAAAGCTCTTTGAATTTGAATTTGAGGCTTAAGCCACAGTTGAAGTTGCCTTTGGCAACTTCTCTTTCAGACAGACAGATTTCTTCAGTTTCCCTAAAGGATGTCTAGGGCACCGAGATGAGACCATGTTCTGGACAACACAAAGACCTCTCAACAGATGTGAGGTATGCTCAAAGGCAGTCTAAACTCCAAATTTTTTAAATGGAAGGAAGTGAGTGATCTAAAGTGATTTTCTAAAAACAATCATTGCCTTACAGCTCTAGGGATTCAGCAAGCAAAGTATTTAATGCTTGTCATTAATAGGATATACCTAGGTAATTTCTGATGCTTTTGATATATAATAATATAATTATTTAATTAGGAAAGTTTCTAGGGTTTTATTGAGATGTTGTAGAGTGGGAGTTTTGAACAAGTATTATTGCATAGAGATGGTCTTTGACTTATGATGGTTTGACTTGGGAATTTTCAACTTAATGATGGTGCAAAAGCAATACTCGTTCAATAGAAACTGTGTTTTGAATACCCCCATAACCATTTTGTTTTTCATTTTTTAGCACAGTATTCAATAAATTACATGAGATACTCAAAATTATATTATAAAATATCCTTTGTTTCAGATGATTTTGCCAACCGTAGGCTAATGCAAGTGTTCTGAGAATGTTTAAGGAAGGCTAGGCTAAGATATGATGTTTGGTAGGTTAGATGTGTTAAATACATTTTCAACTTTTTTGGTATTTTCAACTTATAATGGGTTTTTTTTGGTGATGTAACCCAATTGTAAGTCGAGGATCATCTGCATACTGATTTGTTAATTAACATTTTAAATTTCCTCTAATTAAATATTAAAAAGTGTGTATCTGATTTATTTTTGTCTTTTCAGCCCTAACAGTACAGAAAAGTCTAACCAATTCATTTAAAAAGATCTTGTCACCTGTAGAATCCTGTTGAGTCCCTGCAGAATGCTTCTGATGGATGCCACTGCTGAGGTCTTGCTCAATAATTACCATTTCCCATGCTTAATTTTTTCCTTGAAAACCTTTCCAGGGGCCCTCTGAGGCTTTTGTCCATAGTAAACAAGGCTTACCACTATGCGTCCTACTTTCTGGAATGCTTTGTCCCATTATTACTTTAACTTAAACTTAGTTCTTGAGGACCTTTCCTCTTGCATCTTTCTCAAGTGAATGCGGCTCATTTTCCTGGAGAAGTTCACACATTTTAGCTTCCAATGTCTTTTCTGAATCCTTATTTTTCCACCTGCATGAAAAAAAAAACTACCTCTTTGATGTTTGTACTCTTCCACACGATAATTGCTTATTATATGGCTACTCTCTGTTGGCTAAAACACTTTGGTCATCCTGCTTGCAAAATTCCTCTCTGCCCCAAATTATGCCATTGTGCCGAATGACTTCAGAGTTTACAGGGCCCCATTTACTATGGTTTGAATATGCACTCCAAAGTACATGTTCTGGAACCTTAATTCCCAATGCAGCAATGTTGGGAGGCGGAAACTTTAAGAGGTGATTATGATATGAGGGCCCTACCATCACAAATGAATCAATGCCATTACTGTGGGAGTGGGCTCATGATAGAAGGATGAATTTGACCTTATTTCCTCTCTCTGTCTCTCACACTTGCTGTATGATGCCTTCCTCTATGGGATGATCCTCACGAGATGCTAATGGCATGCTTTTGGATTTCTTAGCCTCAAGAGCTATGAGCCCAATAAACTTCTGTTCTTTATAAATTATTCAGTATGTGGTATCCTGTTATAGCAGCAGAAAACAGAGTAATACAGAAAATTGGAGCCAGACGTGGTGACTCATGTCTGTAATCCCAGTACTTTGGGAGGCCAAGGCAGGTGGATCACTTGAGGTCAGGAGTTCAATACCAGCCTGGCCAACATGGTGAAACCCCATTTCTACCAAAAATACAAAATTTAGCTGGGCATGCTGGCATGCGCCTATAGTCCCAGCTAGTCAGGGGGCTGAGGTGGGGTAATTATTTGAACCTAGGAGGTGGAGATTGCAGTGAGCCGAGATTACCCCAAAGTACTCTAGCCTGGATGACAGAGTGAGAGGCCCTGTCTGGAAAAAAAAAAAAAAAAAAAAAAACTGGTACAGAAAAGTGAGGCTGTGGCTATAACAAATGCCTGAAAATGTGGAAGTAGTTTTGGAGCTGGGTAATGGGTAGAGGCTGGAAGAATTTGGAGGAGCAGGTTAAAGAAAACCTGTACTGCAGTGAATAGAGCAATAAGAGTGATTCTAGTGAGGGCTCAGAAGAAGAAGAGACCTTCACTTCTGGAAGAGGAGAAGTGGAGAAAGTTGGAATCTTCTTAGAGATTCCTTAAGTAGTCACGGCCAGAATGTTGGTAGAAATATGGACAATAAAGGTCATTCTGATAAGATCTCAGATGGAAATGAAGCACAATGTATTAGAAAGGGAATAAATGGCATCTTTCCTATACCGTTGTAAAGAACTTGGTGGAATTGTGTCCATGTCCTAGGACTTTATGGAATGTAGAACTTATGAGCAATGAACTAGGGTATCTGGTGAAAGAAATAGCTAAGCAGCAAAGCATTCAGGCTGCTGCATGGCCACTTTTAACTGCATACAGTGAGATGTCACTTCTTTAATTTTAAAGGCTTAAACTGTCTTTCCACATCAGCCATACACTTCCTTATTCACATTGTAGATCCTGTATCACCCTGAATCCCATAACAGTAATTGTTTTACCACCATAATACCTAACACAGATTAAGCACTTACTATGCACTAGGGCACTGAGCTGTAATTTTTAGATTTATTGTTTTATTTAATTTTGAAGTCAACTCTGTGAAGTAGGTACTATTTCGGTCCCCATTTTACTGAGAGAGAAAATGAGGCTCTGAGTGGTTAAGTAAAGTATTCAAGACCATACAGTAAGAAAATGGTAGAGCTTGGATTAAAAACAATTATATCTTTGCAAAGTTCAAGGTTTTAACTCCCACAATATAAACATTATGCTCTTTAACGCTACCACCCACTCTCAGTACCTGTCATTCAGTGCCATTACTCCTGATCCTTAGTCTTATGGTGAATTCTAAGAGCTCCTTGGGTTGCCTGATTCTTCTATACATCTTAGCTTCTCTCCATTTTCATTTTCTTTATTACTAAGTATAGATCCTGTGGACTATCACTGAACTATGCTCTCTTGATAGGTTCTCCCACTTTCTTTCCTGTTGTCCTTCACTCACACCTGCCTAGAGAATCTCTAACCCACTCTATAAATGGGTGGCCAAGCATTTGGGAGAAAAATCACCCAAAAGTGTAAAAATGCAAATCTTACTTCCTTTATTTAGTATGTACTAAAAGTAACTCTTTATTCTGCCATAACAAATTAGTTTCTCATTTAAACAACTACTGAGGGGGCGGAGCAAGATGGCCGAATAGGAGCAGCTCCAGTCTTCAACTCCCAGCGCCAGCGAAACAGAAGACCGGTGATTTTGGCATTTTCAACTGAGGTACTGGGTTCATCTCACTGGGGAGTGCCGGACGATCGGTACTGGTCAGCTGCTGCAGCCCGACCAGCGAGAGCTGAAGCAGGGCGAGGCATCGCCTCACCTGGGAAGCGCAAGGGGGAAGGGAATCCCTTTTCCTAGCCAGGGGAACTGAGACACACAACACCTGGAGAATCGGGTAACTCCCACCCCAATACTGCGCTTTGAGCAAACAGGCACACCAGGAGATCATATCCCACACCTGGCCGGGAGGGTCCCACACCCACGGAGCCTCCGTCATTGCTATCACAGCAGTCTGTGATCTACCGGCAAGGCAGCAGCGAGGCTGGGGGAGGGGCGCCCGCCATTGCTGAGGCTTAAGTAGGTAAACAAAGCTGCTGGGAAGCTTGAACTGGGTGGAGCTCACAGCAGCTCAAGGAAACCTGCCTGTCTCTGTAGACTCCACCTCTGGGGGCAGGGCACAGTAAACAACAACAAAGCAGCAGACACCTCTGCAGACGCAAACGACTCTGTCTGACAGCTTTGAAGAGAGCAGTGGATCTCCCAACACGGAGGTTGAGATCTGAGAAGGGACAGACTCCCTGCTCAAGCGGGTCCCTGACCCCTGAGTAGCCTAACTGGGAGACATCCCCCACTAGGGGCAGTCTGACACCCCACACCTCACAGGGTGGAGTACACCCCTGAGAGGAAGCTTCCAAAGCAAGAATCAGACAGGTACACTTGCTGTTCAGAAATATTCTATCTTCTGCAGCCTCTGCTGCTGATACCCAGGCAAACAGGGTCTGGAGTGGACCTCAAGCAATCTCCAACAGACCTACAGCTGAGGGTCCTGACTGTTAGAAGGAAAACTATCAAACAGGAAGGACACCTACACCAAAACCCCATCAGTACATCACCATCATCAAAGACCAGAGGCAGATAAAACCACAAAGATGGGGAAAAAGCAGGGCAGAAAAGCTGGAAATTCAAAAAATAAGAGCGCATCTCCCCCGGCAAAGGAGCGCAGCTCATCGCCAGCAACAGATCAAAGCTGGACGGAGAATGACTTTGACGAGATGAGAGAAGAAGGCTTCAGTCCATCAAATTTCTCAGAGCTAAAGGAGGAATTACGTACCCAGCGCAAAGAAACTAAAAATCTTGAAAAAAAAAAGTGGAAGAATTGATGGCTAGAGTAATTAATGCAGAGAAGGTCATGAACGAAATGAAAGAGATGAAAACCATGACACGAGAAATACGTGACAAATGCACAAGCTTCAGTAACCGACTCGATCAACTGGAAGAAAGAGTATCAGCAATTGAGGATCAAATGAATGAAATGAAGCGAGAAGAGAAACCAAAAGAAAAAAGAAGAAAAAGAAATGAACAAAGCCTGCAAGAAGTATGGGATTATGTAAAAAGACCAAATCTACGTCTGATTGGGGTGCCTGAAAGTGAGGGGGAAAATGGAACCAAGTTGGAAAACACTCTTCAGGATATCATCCAGGAGAAGTTCCCCAACCTAGTAGGGCAGGCCAACATTCAAATCCAGGAAATACAGAGAACGCCACAAAGATACTCCTCGAGAAGAGCAACTCCAAGACACATAATTGCCAGATTCACCAAAGTTGAAATAAAGGAAAAAATCTTAAGGGCAGCCAGAGAGAAAGATCGGGTTACCCACACAGGGAAGCCCATCAGACTAACAGCAGATCTCTCGGCAGAAACTCTACAAGCCAGAAGAGAGTGGGGGCCAATATTCAACATTCTTAAAGAAAAGAATTTTCAACCCAGAATTTCATATCCAGCCAAACTAAGTTTCATAAGTGAAGGAGAAATAAAATCCTTTACAAATAAGCAAATGCTTAGAGATTTTGTCACCACTAGGCCTGCCTTACAAGAGACCCTGAAGGAAGCACTCAACATGGAAAGGAACAACCGGTACCAGCCACCTCAAAAACATGCCAAAATGTAAAGACCATTTAGGCTAGGAAGAAACTGCATCAACTAACGAGCAAAATAACCAGTTAATATCATAATGGCAGGATCAAGTTCACACATAACAATCTTAACCTTAAATGTAAATGGACTAAATGCTCCAATTAAGAGACACAGACTGGCAAACTGGATAAAGAGTCAAGACCCATCAGTCTGCTGTATTCAGGAGACCCATCTCACACGCAGAGACATACATAGGCTCAAAATAAAGGGATGGAGGAAGATTTACCAAGCAAATGGAGAACAAAAAAAAGCGGGGTTGCAATACTAGTCTCTGATAAAACAGACTTTAAACCATCAAAGATCAAAAGAGACAAAGAAGGCCATTACATAATGGTCAAGGGATCAATTCAACAGGAAGAGCTAACTCTCCTAAATATATATGCACCCAATACAGGAGCACCCAGATTCATAAAGCAAGTCCTTAGAGACTTACAAAGAGACTTAGACTCCCATACAATAATAATGGGAGACTTCAACACTCCATTGTCAACATTAGACAGATCAACGAGACAGAAAGTTAACAAGGATATCCAGGAATTGAACTCATCTCTGCAGCAAGCAGACCTAATAGACATCTATAGAACTCTCCACCCCAAATCAACAGAATATACATTCTTCTCAGCACCACATCGTACTTACTCCAAAATTGACCACGTAATTGGAAGTAAAGCACTCCTCAGCAAATGTACAAGAACAGAAATTATAACAAACTGTCTCTCAGACCACAGTGCAATCAAACTAGAACTCAGGACTAAGAAACTCAATCAAAACTGCTCCACTACATGGAAACTGAACAACCTGCTCCTGAATTACTACTGGGTACATAACGAAATGAAGGCAAAAATAAAGATGTTCTTTGAAACCAATGAGAACAAAGATACAACATACCAGAATCTCTGGGACACATTTAAAGCAGTGTGTAGAGGGAAATTTATAGCACTAAATGCCCACAAGAGAAAGCAGGAAAGATCTAAAATTGACACTCTAACATCGCAATTAAAAGAACTAGAGAAGCAAGAGCAAACACATTCGAAAGCTAGCAGAAGGCTAGAAATAACTAAGATCAGAGCAGAACTGAAGGAGATAGAGACACAAAAAACCCTCCAAAAAATCAATGAATCCAGGAGTTGGTTTTTTGAAAAGATCAACAAAATTGACAGACCGCTAGCAAGACTAATAAAGAAGAAAAGAGAGAAGAATCAAATCGACGCAATTAAAAATGATAAAGGGAATATCACCACCGACCCCACAGAAATACAAACTACCATCAGAGAATACTATAAACACCTCTACACAAATAAACTGGAAAATCTAGAAGAAATGGATAATTTCCTGGACACTTACACTCTTCCAAGACTAAACCAGGAAGAAGTTGAATCCCTGAATAGACCAATAGCAGGCTCTGAAATTGAGGCAATAATTAATAGCCTACCAACCAAAAAAAGTCCAGGACCAGATGGATTCACAGCTGAATTCTACCAGAGGTACAAGGAGGAGTTGGTACCATTCCTTCTGAAACTATTCCAATCAATAGAAAAAGAGGGAATCCTCCCTAACTCATTTTAGGAGGCCAACATCATCCTGATACCAAAGCCTGGCAGAGATACAACAAAAAAAGAGAATTTTAGACCAATATCCCTGATGAACATCGATGCAAAAATCCTCAATAAAATACTGGCAAACCGGATTCAGCAACACATCAAAAAGCTTATCCACCATGATCAAGTGGGCTTCATCCCTGGGATGCAAGGCTGGTTCAACATTCGCAAATCAATAAACGTAATCCAGCATATAAACAGAACCAAAGACAAGAACCACATGATTATCTCAATAGATGCAGAAAAGGCTTTTGACAAAATTCAACAGCCCTTCATGCTAAAAACGCTCAATAAGTTCGGTATTGATGGAACGTACCTCAAAATAATAAGAGCTATTTATGACAAACCCACAGCCAATATCATACTGAATGGGCAAAAACTGGAAAAATTCCCTTTGAAAACTGGCACAAGACAGGGATGCCCTCTCTCACCACTCCTATTCAACATAGTGTTGGAAGTTCTGGCTAGGGCAATCAGGAAGAGAAAGAAATCAAGGGTATTCAGTTAGGAAAAGAAGAAGTCAAATTGTCCCTGTTTGCAGATGACATGATTGTATATTTAGAAAACCCCATTGTCTCAGCCCAAAATCTCCTTAAGCTGATAAGCAACTTCAGCAAAGTCTCAGGATACAAAATTAATGTGCAAAAATCACAAGCATTCTTATACACCAGTAACAGACAAACAGAGAGCCAAATCATGAATGAACTTCCATTCACAATTGCTTCAAAGAGAATAAAATACCTAGGAATCCAACTTACAAGGGATGTAAAGGACCTCTTCAAGAAGAACTACAAACCACTGCTCAGTGAAATAAAAGAGGACACAAACAAATGGAAGAACATACCATGCTCATGGATAGGAAGAATCAATATCGTGAAAATGGCCATACTGCCCAAGGTAATTTATAGATTCAATGCCATCCCCATCAAGCTACCAATGAGTTTCTTCACAGAATTGGAAAAAACTGCTTTAAAGTTCATATGGAACCAAAAAAGAGCCCGCATCTCCAAGACAATCCTAAGTCAAAAGAACAAAGCTGGAGGCATCACGCTACCTGACTTCAAACTATACTACAAGGCTACAGTAACCAAAACAGCATGGTACTGGTACCAAAACAGAGATATAGACCAATGGAACAGAACAGAGTCCTCAGAAATAATACCACACATCTACAGCCATCTGATCTTTGACAAACCTGAGAGAAACAAGAAATGGGGAAAGGATTCCCTATTTAATAAATGGTGCTGGGAAAATTGGCTAGCCATAAGTAGAAAGCTGAAACTGGATCCTTTCCTTACTCCTTATACGAAAATTAATTCAAGATGGATTAGAGACTTAAATGTTAGACCTAATACCATAAAAATCCTAGAGGAAAACCTAGGTAGTACCATTCAGGACATAGGCATGGGCAAAGACTTCATGTCTAAAACACCAAAAGCAACGGCAGCAAAAGCCAAAATTGACAAATGGGATCTCATTAAACTAAAGAGCTTCTGCACAGCAAAAGAAACTACCATCAGAGTGAACAGGCAACCTACAGAATGGGAGAAAATTTTTGCAATCTACTCATCTGACAAAGGGCTAATATCCAGAACCTACAAAGAACTCCAACAAATTTACAAGAAAAAAACAAACAACCCCATCAAAAAGTGGGCAAAGGATATGAATAGACATTTCTCAAAAGAAGACATTCATACAGCCAACAAACACATGAAAAAATGCTCATCATCACTGGCCATCAGAGAAATGCAAATCAAAACCACAATGAGATACCATCTCACACCAGTTAGAATGGCGATCATTCAAAAGTCAGGAAACAACAGGTGCTGGAGAGGATGTGGAGAAATAGGAACACTTTTACACTGTTGGTGGGATTGTAAACTAGTTCAACCATTATGGAAAACAGTATGGCGATTCCTCAAGGATCTAGAACTAGATGTACCATATGACCCAGCCATCCCATTACTGGGTATATACCCAAAGGATTATAAATTATGCTGCTATAAAGACACATGCACACGTATGTTTATTGCAGCACTATTCACAATAGCAAAGACTTGGAATCAACCCAAATGTCCATCAGTGACAGATTGGATTAAGAAAATGTGGCATATATACACCATGGAATACTATGCAGCCATAAAAAAGGATGAGTTTGTGTCCTTTGTAGGGACATGGATGCAGCTGGAATCCATCATTCTTAGCAAACTATCACAAGAACAGAAAACCAAACACCGCATGTTCTCACTCATAGGTGGGAACTGAACAATGAGATCACTTGGACTCAGGAAGGGGAACATCACACACCGGGGCCTATCATGGGGAGGGGGGAGGGGGGAGGGATTGCATTGGGAGTTATACCTGATGTAAATGACGAGTTGATGGGTGCAGCACACCAACAAGGCACAAGTATACATATGTAACAAACCTGCACGTTATGCACATGTACCCTACAACTTACAGTATAATAATAATAAATAAATTAAAACAAAAAAATAAACTGAATCTGTACTTTAGAAACAAGTTAAAAAAATATATATTTTCCTGTAAAGTCTCTGGATTCATGCTAAGCAATTTTATACATCCATTTTAAATTACACTGTTCTAGAGTAAAGTGTAAATAAAGTGAGTGTCTCATCAACTCATTAAGGTATAGTATATAATGAATTAAACAATTTGAGACTAAAATAAATAAATAAATAAATAAATAAATAAATAAACAACTACTGATTGACAGAAACTATATCTTAGTCAGTTTAGGTATTTTCCCTCTTTTTCTGAAATTGTATCTAATTTTCAGGGAATTTACATATCTTAAAGTGAAAGTTGGGAGGTGAGGGTGGGAGGAGAAAGACCTTTCCTTGTAGTTGTCAAAAAACCTCACTGTAATTCATTGAGATGTCTGCATTTATGTTGGTTTTTGGCACAGGAGGGAGGTGACTGCTTCATTCTGCCTCATTGCTTACTTTTAAAAAAATTCAGTAGCTTTAGGGGTACAAGTGGTTTTCGGTTGCAAGGTGAAGTCTAGAATTTTGGTGTCCCCATTACCTGACTAGTGGACATTGTACCCAATAGGTAGTTTTTCATCCTTCCCTCCCTTCCCACCCTCCCCTCTTCTGAGTCTCCAATGTCTCTTATAGCATTCTGTATGTCTTTGCATGCCCAAAGCTTAGCTCCCACTTATAAGTGGTATTTGGTTTTTGATTCCTGCATTACTTCACTTAGAATAATGGCCACCACAGGGCAATCAGGCAAGAGAAAGAAATAACGCATATTCAAATAGGAAGAGAGGAAGTCAAATTGTCTCTGTTTGCAGATGACATGATTTTATATTTAGAAAACCCTATTGTCTCAGCCCCACAACTCCTTAAGCTGATAAGCAACTTCAGCAAAGTCTCAGGAGACAAAATCAATGCGCAAAAATCACAAGAATTCCTATACACCAAGAACAGACAAACAGAGAGCCAAATCATGAATGAATGCCCATTCACAATTACTACAAAGAGAATAAAATACCTAGGAATCCAACTTACAAGGGATGTAAAGGACCTCTTCAAGGAGAACTACAAATCACTGCTCAATGAAATAAAAGAGGATACAAACAAATGGAAAAACATTCCATGCTCATGCATATGAAGAATCAATAACGTGAAAATGACCATATTGCCCAAAGTAATTTATAAATTCAATGCTATCCCCATCAAGCTACCATTGAGTTTCATCACAATTTGATAAAACTACCTTAAATTTCATATGGAACCAAAAGAGTCCATATAGCTGAGACAATCCTAAGCAAAAAGAACAAAGCTGGAGGTATCATGCTACCTGACTTCAAACTATACTACAAGGCTACACTAACCAAAACATCATGGTACTCATACCAAAACAGATATATAGTCCAATGGAACAAAACAGAAACCTCAGAAATAACACCACACATCTACAACCATCTGA
This sequence comes from Theropithecus gelada, assembly GCF_003255815.1. Lineage (NCBI taxonomy): Eukaryota > Metazoa > Chordata > Mammalia > Primates > Cercopithecidae > Theropithecus > Theropithecus gelada. The sequence goes on along the minus strand of NC_037673.1, from coordinate 127,255,743 downwards.
TCTTTAACAAACCTGACAAAAACAAGAAATAGGGAAAGGATTCCCTATTTAATAAATGGTGTTAGGAAAACTGGCTAGCCATACGCAGAAAACAGAAACTGGACCCCTTCCATATACTTTATACAAAAATTAACTCAAGATGGATCAAAGACTTAAATGTAAAATACCAAACCATCAAAACCCTAGAAGAAAACCTAGGCAATACTATTCAGGACATAGACATAGGCAAAGACTTCATGACTAAAACACCAAAAACAGTTGCAACAAAAGCAAAAATTGACAAATGGGATCTAATTAAACTAAAGAGCTCCTGCACAGCAAGAGAAACTATCATCAGAGTGAACAGGCAACCTACAGAATGGGAGAAAATTTTTGCAATCTACTTGTCTGACAAAGGTCTAATATCCAGAATCTACAAGGAACTTAAACAAATTTACAACAAGAGACAACCCCTGCAAAAAGTGGGCAAAGGATATGAATAGACACTTATCAAGTGAAGACATTTACACGGCCAACAAACATATGAATAAAAACTCATCGTCACTGATCATTAGAAAAATGCAATTCAAAACAATGAGATACCATCTCATGCCAGTTAGAATGGGAATTATTAAAAAGTCAGGAAACAATAGATGCTGGCAACGTTGTAGAGAAATAGGAACACTTTTACATTGTTGGTGGAAGTGTAAATTAGTTCAACCATTATGGAAGACAATGTGGCAGTTCCTCAAGGATCTAGAGCCAAGGAAATACCATTTGACCCAGCAATCCCATTACTGGGTATATACCCAAAGGATTGTAAATCATTCTACTATAAAGACATATGCACACGTATATTTGTTGCAACACTATTTACAATAGCAAAGACTTGGAACCAACCCAAATGCCCATCAATGATAGACTGGAGGGAGAAAATGTGGCATTATGTACACCATGGAATAGTATGCAGCCATACAAAAGAATGAGATTATGTCCTTTGCAAGGACATGGGTGAAGCTGGAAGCCATCATCCTCAGCAAACTATACAGAAACAGAAGACCAAATACCACATGTTCTCACTCATAAGTGGGAGTTGAAAAATTCAACACATGGACACAGGGAGGGGAACAACACACACTGGAGCCTGTCGGGAAGTGGGGGGCAAGGAGAGGGAGAGCATTAGAACAAATACCTAATGCATGTGGGGCTTAGAACTTAGATTATGGGTTGATAGGTGCAACAAACCACATGGCACATGTATACCTATGTAACAAACCTGCACATTCTGCACATGTATCCCGGAACTTAAAGTAAAAGAAAAAACAAACAAACAAACAAAATAATGGCCTCCAGTTCCATTCAGGTTGCTGCAAAACACATTATTTTATTCTTTTTTTGTGGCTGAAGAGTATTCCATGGCATATTTACCACATTTTCTTTATCCACTCATTGGTTTATGGGCACTTAGGTTGATTTCATATTTTGCAATTATGAATTGTGCTGTGATAAACATATGTCATCACCTACTTAAAGGCACCTACAATTCTGTCAGTCACTGGGCCATTTTTTTATGCTAGGCTGTGGCACTGAGGGATTTAGCAACATCCAGCATGATGTGGTTTCAGAAACAATGGATAAGTTATGTGCCTGTGCCCACGAGCCTAAGCAACCTCAGAGTCTCTCCCACTGTGCATGCCAAACCCGCGTGCCAGTTTTCTAAAACTTTTGACCTCAGCTGCACTTGAGATATCTCCACATTCCATCTTATTTATTTCATTTATGTATTTCATTTATGTTAATGTCTCAGGGAATTATGTTGATGATGGTGAGGGAGGAGGGGATGACAGGCTGCCATCTTTTTGAAATCCCCTGTGGGTATTCTTGGCTTCTTATTCTTTCTTCACTTTCCATCAAATTTAGACTCTTATCATTAAGTTCTGTTGATTTTTATCTTGAAGTCATCCCTTAATCTTGGACCTACTCCCTAAGATCCCATTCATACTGCCACTGTGCTAATAGATACCCCTAAATGACCCTATCGTGTCTCTCCCACATTGTTGCAGCAGCCTCCGAATTTGCACCCCCACTTCTGGGTCTGTCTGCTTCCCACAGCAATGTATTCTACATATTGCAGCTAGAAAACTCTTTGTAAATTGCAAATACAATCACATAACTTCTTTTCAAGAAATCTTTTTGTAGCACCCAAAATAATAAAGTTCATATTCTTTATGTTGCTTACAGAGGCCCCAGTAACCCAGAACCCAGCCCCTGGCAAACTCTCTAGTCTCATCTTCAGATACTTCTTCCTGTCCTCCACTTTGGGCTTTAGCCATGCACTTAGACCTTTTTATAAGCTGTTCCCTTTGTCCTTAATTACCGATCCTCACTTGTGCACCCATCTGGAGCTTACTTTTTCTTTATGTCTAAACTTAGACTCAATTTCCAGACCTCCTGAGACAGATCACTGCCACCCTATATGCTTCCATAAGTGCTTATCAGGCTGCCTTGTTAATGCCTGTTCATTGACTGCATCTCTTTCCTGACTGTGAGATCCTGGGGATCCAGCATCATGTGGGTGTTCATTATCATTAAGTTCTTACAGAGAATAGTAGATAAAAATCCAGTAATTTAGACTCTCCTGTTTTTCAATGACACAAAATGTAAGATAAAACTGTCTTATTTTTTACATAAGCATCCATGTATTTAATAAAAAACTTTTGCCCAAGAGGGTTGTTAGAAATAGAAATTTTTTTTGGAGAATTGGTATGTTAACTTCTGTCATATGTCTTTTATATTACATATTATTAAAACAGCAATTAGATGCCACCATACCTCAGAATAGCCAAAAATAAGAAGATTGATAATACTACATACTGGTGAAGTTGCGGAACTGCTGTAACTTTCATACATTGTCGATGGCATGTAAATTGGTACAACTGCTTTAGAAAACTGTTTAACTTATCTACTAAAATTGAATATTTGCATACTTATCAGTTAGTCATTCTCATGTACTGCAAAAGATATGATGATAATGTTCACAGAAACATTATTTGTAATGGCCCCCAAATGGAATCAGTCCAATTGTCCATCCACAATAACACAGACGATATGTTCATTTAAAAGTAAAATGTTGTATATTTATCCTATGAAGTACCATATAGCACCAGTAATGACTAGACTGTAGCTACACACATAAACATTGCTGAATCTTATGGCTGTTTTTATTTATATAAAGTTCACTATAGACAAAACTAACTTACAGGATTAGAAGTCAAGAGAGTAGTAGGCTTTGAGGAAGAATAGTGATTGGAAAGGTGCATGAAGGGGAATTTTGGGGTGTTAGAATGTTCTGTTTCTTAACTTGGATGGTAGTTACATGGCATATTTATTTTGTGATAATTTGTATTTTATGATTTGTGTACATAAATGTATAATTTGTGCACATTTCTGTATGTGTGTTATACTTCAACAAAAATGTAGGCACCTCCCCAAACCAAGCTGATAATTGTTTATCTGCATGAAAGCAGAAATATGATCAAATATAAATTAGAAGAGGCCACCTTTACTATGTTCTTTACCTAAGTATACAAGTTTTACCAGCATAAGGCCAATACTGTCCTTCTGGAAGCTCCATAAAGGCTCCTTTAAGCATTATAATTTCAAAGTAACCTATCCGGAGAGCATTACTCCAAAGCAGAGATTCTTAACTTTGTAGTTCCATTGGCAATTTGGCATGAGACCTATAAATTTCTTCCCAGAAGGAAGAAATGTTTCTAAGTGTATAAAATAAAAAGAATGCATGTAAAATTACAAAGGAAATTCATTATAGTGTAATTATAAAAATATAAAAAATGAATTTTAGTTACATTAAATAATATGACAGCACATTTATGCTGTGGTTTGAATGTTTGTGTCTCCTCCAAATTCATTTAATCTTCAATGTTATAGTATTAGAAGGTGGGGCATTTGGGAGGTAATTAGGTCATTAGGGCTCCACCTTCATGAACAGGATTCATGCCTTTATAACAGAGAGGCCAGAGAGATAGCTAGCCTCTTCTACCATTTGAGAATGCAGTGAGATGTATCCTATGAATGAGAAAGTAAACCCTCATTAGACATTGATTCTGGCGGTGTTTTGATCTTGAATTTTCCAGCCTTCAGAACTATGAGCAACAAATTTCTGTTGTGTATAAGCTACCTAATTTTTGGCATTTTTATTACAGCAGCTGAATATATCAAGACAATTTAAATATAGGCAAATTACAGTTAAAATTTTTTTTAAAAGGTAGGTCAGGGTGAAGGTTATTGACACATTGCTATGTCACTTTACAAAAGGGTGCATCTTACAGGAATTTAAACAATCTCATTGGAATTGTCCAGTTTTGGGAAACTTGAAACAGTGATGAAGATGACTTATGTCTGTCCATGTCTTGATGAATAAACAATTGTAGATACAAAATATCAGAAAGCAGAGTAGATGCCTGGACCACCAACATAAGATTGCCACCATTTTGGTGATGAAATGACTTCTAGGTGCCAAGTAGTTGGCTAGCCATGTATCCTGAGTGGCTATAAGTAGAAAGATCACAATTGCATATCATCTGGTGGTAGTTCTAATAGCCACTGTAATTTTTAAGTATTGGTGAAAAAAATACTTGAAGTATATGTAATAGCTCTACTGTGATATGAAAATATCTTTGGTTTCTATTGATGATAAAGTCATAAACACTGATAATGCTTCCATGGTTTGTTGCCCATTTTCATGATGAAGGAAATGTTACATTTATTTAGAGGTTAGAGGTTAGCGAAGTAAAGATGAAAGTAAAGATGCAATTTTTTTCCCATCCAAGTATGAGTTCCCTGAACGATAACCTAGGTTAAGAACTGCTGCTCAAAAGTGAAGGTAGAAGTTATAGGAAAGCGGTGAAACAAACAAAGATTGTCAGTAATCACAAGCAACACTTTAGGCTTTTTTTTAAGACCAGGTAAAGAGCTGAGGGTAATATTAAAGGTAAACAAAATGTTTCACATATTCAGTGCTCCCAGGAGAGCAAAACCTCTGAATAAGAAGCCAGCTGTTGACCCCATTCCTTTATTGTTTATGCTAAGTCATCTCGGTGGGATTGGACACTTGGAAGCATAAACTGACAGATAGAAACATTTTAATTTTTTCTTATATAAGTTATCTCCGCATACATGTAGATTACAGAATAAAATGGTTTAGTAACTCCTGCTCATTATTACAGTCTTAGATCAGCCTAAATGTCACCTTCTTTAAGAAGCCCTTCCATGGTCCCTGCTCCCTCTTCCCAAAGCACATGAAATTATGCTATATTGTGCACTCACCACCCTGATAGTTTTGTTTTAGGATTTGTTCTTTTATTTCACTACCTTCTAAGCTCCATACAAAGGCACATATCTGTCTTATTCTTGCTTTATCCCTAGCAAATAGCAGTGTCTCAAATATGGTATGCAATCAACAAATATCTATGGGACAAACAAGTGAATAAGTAAGTTACTGAATGCTTTCTCAATCCATCTCTCTCCTGTTTGTTAAAGTTAGTCATGATGGAGTGATGGGGAAGGGAAGAAAGAGTAGAACGGTAGGAGTTCTGATTCATGGAGAACACTGACTTACTGCAGAATAATCACTGCATAATAGGGCTTTCAAAAATTTAGAGGTTGGGATATCAACATAACAAACAGATAAAACGTCCCTGACTAATAGAAGCATTGACAAAAGCAAAAGTGAAAATGCCTCTTCTTTTGTATGGGCAAGCCTCTTAAATCCTGTGTGTGTTCTCCTCAATTTTACCTAAGAGCTCATAATTTTTATTAACCTTTTAAAGTTAGGTAACTAACCTAGTAAAATACAGAAGTGCAGTTCGATGAAAATTACAGTTTCCCAAGGCTTTCTGAGAATTACACTGCTGAGTAAATTAAATTCACTGTAGAGGAGATCGGCTGTGACTAATCTAGATTGTTTTTTCCATATTATTCTTGATTTATTTTTCCCAAGTCCACCAGACAAAACCAGCTTTCCTTCTGAGTGACTGCAGTCTATGTTTTAATGCAAAATGATGTTTGTATTCCAAATGAGTAGCTCGTGTAACAGGAATAGGGTAGTTTTTTTTTTTTCACCCAGTTTGGCACTGCTGAAAAGGCAAGATTTGTGGCCTTGATATATATTCTTGATTATTGTTGCACATTGTAAAATGTGTGTTTTTATAATGCCACAAGGACTAGGGCAAAGAAGAATGACCATCAGCACTACCCTTGTCCTTTAATTTTATTTTATAGCTTTATTGTTTGATAGTGTTCTTAGACGAACTGAACTTAGGTCCCCAATCCTTACAGAACGGGAGACGTATGCTCCTATATACTGGCAATATTGTTCACGATCATGAGACAGTAATAAAATCAAAAGATAATTGGCCTTGCCATTCAACTACTGCCATAAAGAATTCTACAACATAATTTTTTTTAAAATAGAAAACCAAACAAATAATATTTCCTATGGCATGTGTTCTTCAATAAATGAAAATTCAGTAATGGATAACTCTACCTTGCAAGGAAATTAGTTTTCTGATCAGAGAGTACATTTTGTAGCTAATTAATTCTGGCTTGCAGGTGCTAAAGAGGAACAACCAGAGTTTGCCCCAGTCTATGGGTTCATAAGAGGAAGCATCCTATATCAAAACATTTCTTGGTTAAATAAACTCCCATGTGATCCATGAGGCTGGTCTTTGGGAGTTCATTCAGAAACTTTGTTGATCAAGTGCTGAATCAAGGCCAAGAATTTTTCCAAAGGAAAATCTTGTTCATGTGTGGAGTTACTCCTGAGCTGCGTCTTCATATAAATGTTCCATGAGATAACATTAGCTATTTTTTTTTTTTGAATTAGCAAAATGTAAACTCTACCACCTGTTCTCTTGGTTTCCAGAATATACAGATCTCTTCTCAGGCATCTGTAAGCAACTCCACTGTACTCATCAGATTATCGAAACATATAGATGACTGCACCACCTACTCTTCATCTGGCTGAGATAAATTTCATTTGGGGAAGGATTTTGAAGGAGAGATACCATTCGTCTCCTCCGGGTGCTTTTGGTCCTATTCTAGGCTCTATTTAGAAATGAAATAACTGTATATGAGTACCATACTCATTTAGGCCTTTATAGAATCACCACAATTTGCTAACTTGTACATTCTTATATTGCTCAACTTATTATTCAAAATTGTTTTAAGAAACAACTGAATGGTACCTATGTCTACTTCTGTTGCTATATTAGAAAATGTATGTTAACAGTTAACTTTTGCAACAGAATTACCTATATAATGCTTCTGGAAAGAAATTTATTTTAGGATTTACTAACAAAGAAATCACCTCAAAATAAAATAAAACCCAAACTTTGTTTTCTCAGAAAAAAATGTTTTGCATTTTTCTTTTAATGTACTTTGTAACACTATATTTGTTTTTGTTTTTTTTTTTTTCCAACTGCATTCTAGGAGACTCAGAATGAAATCTGAGGCATAATTATAGCAATTATATTAATCCTTGTTTAACACATTTGGGTACATTTTTTCTTAGTTTCCATTTTTTCATTTTCTATTTTATTACCCAGGCATAAATCTTTTATGACAATTTTTATCAAACAATTTTAGAAAGAAATTAGGTTCATTATATTCAAACAGCCAACCTCCACAACAGAAAGGAGACATATTTACTTAGTGCACAGAAGAGGGACTGACCATGTAGGCACTAACTGGATAAATACAGATCAAATGGACAAAGTCTATAATCAATACACAAGTATATATGTCCATAGAAGATTGCTTTCCCAGATGGGAGAAATGAATTATAGTTTGCCATTATCCTCAGCAAACTAATGCAGGAACAGAAAACCACATACCACGTCTTCTCACTTATAAGTGGAAATTAAGTGATGGGAACACATGGACACATGGAAGGGGGCGACACACACTGGGGCCTAATGGAAAATGAAGGGTGGGAGGAAGGAGAGAATCAGGAAAAATAACTAATGGGTGCTGGTCTTAATACCTGAGTGATGAAATAATCTGTACAACAACCCCCCATGACATGAGTTTACCTATGTAACAAACCTGCACATGTGCCTTTGAAGTTAAAAGTTATAAAAAGACCTTTGATTGGTAAATTTTGTCTGGTCTGATGGGAAGTCATAATTCTGGCCCTCCATGATTGTGATGATTCCTGTAGTTGGACATGTCTCTGTGGGACCTATGGAACTATTACTGGAAATACAGGCTCCTGTGGGGCAGGAAGCATTTTAACTGGTGTGTTTCATGCCTCCTTGCACCTGCACTGTTACCTGGGGGTGACTGCGACAGCCTTAACATTCCCCTCAGTGTGACTGAACTTTTCATGTTTCTTCCTGATTATAGGCTCCTGATTATATGATTATTTGCATTTCTCTAATGATCTCCTTCTTCTTAGAGCATTAACTTCAGAAAGCTTGCACTCTGTCCCTTTGAAATGTACATCTTCTACAACCTAAAAATGAATATCCTAAGGGTTTAGGAGCCATCCCTTTGAAATGTAGTGCTCAAGAAAGATAGGACTCCTCTCTCCCAGTGCTTGTGGAGAGTTAGGAGACTAACTCTGATAAGGGGCCATTAGTAAACAGAGATAGCCTAATAACATTGACCAACCTCCACACTAAAGTCCTCCAGTACTTTTCCATTAGCTCATCACAACATTTAAAAATCCCCCTGCCTTTTATTCCAGAAGAGTTTAGTTCAGTCTCTGTCCATATTGCAGTAGTCTCGAATGAAGTCTTCCTCACCATTTTTAACAGGTTTCCAGTGCAATTTTTTCTTTTACAGAGGGGAGGTGAGGGAGCAATGAGAACAGCTGCTGGATGTCTGTGTAGACCATTGCATAAACTGCTGCAAGGACTTCACTTGAAGAATCCTGATGCTACACTTCCATGCTGGCAAACTGTGGTTCCTGTCCTATGTCTTTCAGAGTCAGCTAAGGCCAAGTTGGGCCTGTGATAGTTTTGTGAGTCTGATTGTTTAGTTGAATATGAGAAGATCCCTCTTACTGGATGTCCTCTTATAATGACCTCATTCTGCTTTCTTGATACTAGTTTTTATTTTGCTTTCTGGTAGAATTTGTTTTCAATCAAAAGGCCAAGTAGAACCAGAAAGTGAAATAATGAGTCCTTATTAACTTGCTCCATAGTTTTCGGGAGTCCATTCTGTTTATTTCTGCCATTAATTATGCGACTCTAAATTATTATTTTATGGTTTTTGAGAAAATCATCTTAGACTAACTCTTACAATGGGGCTACTTACTTGTGTTGGGACTGTTGAAGAACAGCTGAGGCATTTTAGTCAGTTACATGCAAGGAAAATAGCTTATTCACATTTAAAGGAGATAACTGGTATACAGTCAGCCCCCTGTAACTGTGGGTTCTGTGCCTGTGGATTTCACTGACTATAGGATCAAAAATATTTGGAAAAAGATTATTTGTTCAGAATATATACAGATATTTTCCTTGTTATTATTCCCTAAATAATACAGTATAACAACTATTTCATAGCACTTTAATCATGTTAGGTATCATAAGTAATCTAGAGATAAGATTTAAAGTATGTAGGAAGATGTGTGTAAGTTATCTGCAAATACTATACCATTTTATGTAAGGAACTTGAGCCTCTGTGAATTTTGGTATCCATGGGAGGGTCCTAGAACAAATCTCCCATGGCAGGGATCACTGTACTGTCATCAAGGAACAGGAATTATAGGAAAGTGGGTAAAGAAAAACAAAACAAAACAAACCATAGGAATTCTGGGATCAGTGGAGTTAGTATCTGCATTTTTTTGAGTGAAAGTGGGGTAAACTGATTACCTGGCAGTCAATAAGAAGTCACTGTGGATAACATGCCCTTGAGCAGGCTGGCTGGGGTTATCTTATAAAAAACCCCAAACCCATTTTAGCTGTATATGGATTCTTTGAAAAACTGTGAGAATTTATTGTGGAGTACATGCAATAGGCTGTCTCACTGTATTGTCTAGCAGGATCTTTCATCAGTAACTTTCCCTTAATTATTAGTCCAGGTCTGCAGCATTTCCTCATCAGAATTTCTCAGCACATTCAGGTAGCCTCAGCTTGGGCAGGATGATGGTAGACGCTCCTTCCTGAGGACTAAATGTATTTTTCAAAACAATTATATAGGTTCAATTGATCAAGCCAGAGACGCTGTTCAGAGACCTGTAGATAGAACAGAGAAGAACCAAATAAGGAAAGGAGGAAATTTGGGACTCATTTTAATCTTTTAAATGACCCTTTAAATGCATGTCACATATTTGAAGGAAAGTACATTTAGTACTTGGAAAAATTATTCCAAATATATTATACCTCAAATTAAAGCACATTCAGTCAGATAATGGATTGCTGCAAAATTATTATACATACTTTATCTAAAGAGCTGTCACAAATTTACAAATGAATATCACAATTTTGAAGTACTTAGAGAACACAGACTGCTTCCTTGGACTAATGCTAGCTGTCAGCTGTTAATGCATAATAATTATGTCTTCACTAATAGTTCTTCCAAGAAGTTGTTTTCTGTATCTCTTTATTGTGATTCTCACCATCTTATTCTACCTCCTCCTGTTTTTAACCTTACCTCTTTGATTGTTAATATTAGGCTATGCAAAGATGAATTTTCTAGAATATGAAAGAATTTAACAAATGATAGAATTTGCAGAGTCATGGATAGCACATGAAAAACTACAAACATGGCAGAAGCTTAAACAAGAAAAGTAAGAAAAACATCTCTGAAACTGTTCCAGACATCTTTATAAACTAAACAGGACTATGAAGGATTATATGGTATTGTAGAATAAATTTGAACTTGAGTTATAGGGAAATACAACACTGGAAGAAATTCAGTTAAATTCAGCAACATTGCATTAAATATAAGCTCAGTTCAGGTGCCGTAGGAGTTACAAAGGTAAGACCTCTTGTGTCCTCATGAAATTTATGATCAGGCAGAGCTCCTTATTACTTAGAAATCCTGTCCTTGAGAGAAGGGTGACTTCTAGTTATTTAAAATCCCCAGAACCTAGTATAGGGCCAGTAAATGCCCAGGAAATAGTTATTGAACTGAAGCACACAGAGGCACCTTACGGGAATAAAAATGCGAATTACCTAATGCAATGGATGATTCATAAGAAAATGGTCATATTAATTAATCAAGAAATCTTTCTCTGCAGCACCAATAGCCCTTTAAAAGTACCTCTCAACTCTTTTCCTTTGAGTTATAAGAAAGCATCATCTCTATCTGGCAGAGAAGCACAAACTAAAATGAAATAATAACCTCTTACTGAGCTATTGAGCCCTTGCAGCGCCCTGAGTGTTCCACAGGCTGCTTTACATGTTTTATCTCACTTTATTCTCACACAATTCTATGAAGACAATAGAGTAAAACAACTGAAGCTTTGAAAGGTGATTTTTTTTTTTTTTTTTTTTTGCAGTTATATGGCAAGTATGTAGAGAAACCAGGACCAAGGCTCTGTTTTGTTTAACTCCAAAGCCCATGTTATTTCCCTTGGTTTTCACTGTTTCTGAAGCACGAGAAAATTACCTGCAGCCACTAGATACATGCCTTCAAAGAGCCAGAAACTTTGACAAGTGTTCTTAGTTGAAGGTTAATGCATTCAAGGCTGACTGGGAATTGCTCATAGATAAAAGGTAAGGTAAAGTTTAATTTTCCTAAGTGAGTAATATTTAAGACATCTTTTCCTCTAATTTCCAAATCCCATTTGCAGTACATGTTATGGAAAAAATATATGTGAGTTTTTGTTGTGACTTCCAAATATATGTGAATTTTTATTGATATTTTTCTAGGTTTATATATCAACAAAAAAAGGAGGAACAGAAAGAAAATTGGAAATTAATATTTTAGATGTTGATATGGTTTGGCCCTGTCCCCACCCAAATCTCATCTTGAATTGTAGTTCTCATAATCCCCACATGTCACGGGAGGGACCCTGTGGGAGGTAATTAAATCACGGGGGTGGTTACCCCCATGCTGCTGTTCTCAGATAGTGATTGAGTTCTCAAGAGAAGTCATGGTTTTATAAGAGACTTTTCCCTCTTTTGCTCAGTACTTCTCCTTGCTATCATCATGTAAAGAAGAATGTGTTTGCTTCCCCTTCCACCATGATTGTAAATTCCCTGAGGCTTCCCCAACCCTGAGTCAATTAAACTTCTTTCCTTTATAAATTACCCAGTCTCAAGTATGTCCTTATGGCAGAGTGAGAATGGACTAATTCAGTGAATGGTACCAGTAGAGTGGGTGCTGCTGTAAGGATACCCAAAAGTGTGGAAGTGACTTTGGAACTGGGTAACAGGCAGAGGTTGAAACAGTTTGGAGGGCTCAGAAGAAGAAAATGTGGGAAAACTTGGAACTTCCTAGAGACTTGTTGAGTGGCTTTGACCAAAATGCTGATAGTGATATGGACAATGAAATCCATGCTGAAGTGGTCTCAGAGATGAAGAACTTGTTGAGAACTGCAGTAAAGGTGACTCTTGCTATGCAAAGATACAGGCAGCATTTTGTCCCTGCCCTAGAGATCTGTGGAGCTTTGAACTTGAGAGAGATGATTTAGGGTATCTGGCAGAAGAAATTTCTAAGCAGCAAAGCATTCAAGAGGAAGCAGAGTATAAAAGTTTGAAAAATTTGCAGCCTGACAATGTGATAGAAAAAAAAAACACCCATTTTCTGGGGAGAAATTCAAGCCAGCTGCAGAAATTTGCGTAAGTAATGAGGAGCCAAATGTTAATCACCAAGACAATGGGGAAAATGTCTACAGGGCATGTCAGAGACCTTCATGGCAGTCCCTCCTATCACAGGCCTGGAGGCCTATGAGGAAAAAATGGTTTCATAGGCCACGCCCAGAGACCCCTTGCTCTGTGCAACCTCAGGATGTGGTGCTCTGCATCCCAGCTGCTCCAGCTCCAGCCATGGCTAAAAAGGAGCCAATTTACAGCTCATGCCATTGCTTTAGAGGGTGCAAGCCCCAAGCCTTGGCAGCTTCCATGTGGTGGTGGGCCTGTGTGTGCACAGAAGTCAAGAATTGAGGTTTGGGAACCTCTGCCTACATTTCAGAGGATTTATGGAAATGCCTGAATGTCCAGGCAAAAGTTTGCTGCAGGAGTGGAGTCCACATGGAGAACCTCTGCTAGGGCAGTGCAGGAGGGAATTGTGGGATCAGAGCCCTCACTCAGTCCCCACTGGGGCATTGCCTAGAGGAGGTGTGAGAAGAGGGCCACCGCCTTCAAGACCTCAGAATGGCAGACCCACTGACAGCTTGCACCATGCACCTGGAAAAACTACAGACACTCAAGGCCAGCCTATGAAAGCAGACAGGAGGGGGGCTGTACCCTTCAAAGCCACAGGGGCAGAGATGCCCAAGGCCATGAGAGCTCACCTCTTGCATCAGTGTGACCTGGATGTGAGACATGGAGTCAAGGGAAATCATTTTGAAACTTCAAAGTTTAATGACTGCTCTATTGGATTTTGGACCTGCATAAGCCTGTAGCCTGTTTGTTTTGGTCAATTTCTCCCATTTGGAATAAGTATATTTACCCAATTCCTGTACCTCTATTGTATCTAGAAAATAACTAAGTTGCTTTTAATTTTACTGGCTCATAGGTGGAAGGGACTTGCCTTTTCTCAGATGATACTTGGACTTTTGGGTAAATGGCAAAATAAGCTAAGACTTTGGAGGACTGTTGGGAAGGCATGATTGTGTTTTGAAATGTGAAGACATGAGACTTGGGAGGGGTGAGGGGTGGAATGATATGGTTTGGCTGTGTCCCCACTGAAATCTCATCTTGGATTGTAGTTCCCATAATCCCTACATGTCATGGGAGAGACCTGGTGGGAAGTTATAGAATCACAGGGTGGTTACTTCCATGCTTCTGTTCTCATGATAGTGAGTGACTCCTCATGAGACCCAGTGGTTTTATGAGGGGCTTTTCCACATTATACTCAGCACTTGTCCTTGCTGCCACCATGTGAAGAAGGATGTGTTTGCTTCCCCTTCCATCATGCTTGTAAGTTTCCTGAGGCCTCCCAAGTCCAGTGGAACTGTGAGTCAATTAAACCTCTTTCCTTTATGAATTACCCAGTCTTGGGTATGTCCTTTTAGCTGTGTGTGGATGGACTTAAAGAGATGTTTGCTAAGTACTAGATATTTAGTAATATCAGCAGAATTTAATATTTACAAGCCATTTTTTTCTGACCCTGAATTCCATTTATTTTCTCTCTGCTGTGCTAATTTCCCCAAAATTATCAGTAGATTTGACAATTAATAGATTGTATTAGCTTCATTATAATCTAGCAGCAAATTTTGGGCAAATTTCACCAAGCATCAGTTTGCTAATCTATGAAACAGGGATGATGATAATGATTATCTCACAGAGCTTGAGGATTAAATAATTTAATTTTCTTTTATGTCTAACAAATATAAATTTTGTCCATCTTTTCATGACACTAATAGTGTAAGATGTCATATTTTACATTTGTCTAAATGAAACTAAATCTTAATATACTCACATGCCAAGTTTGGCTATGTCTTTAATATCAGTAAAATCTGAGGCATCACTCCTCCATTATATAGAAAGAAGTTCCAGAGTATACTCAGTTTAATAAAAAAGGGTAAGGGGCATGGTCTTCTGTTTCAGTTGGCCATGATGCCTGGCTTCTTGTGTTATTCAATGCGTGGTCCATCACCACGTGCTGTCATAGCTGTGGCTGCAGGGAGACCATGTTCTCAGCTTCAGCTATAGGAATGTCACTGGAGTGCACAAGACCATGATTTACAGTTTGCAGCCCATGCACACATTCATGCATCTGTCACCATCAGAGTTCCTGCCATGACCCAGGGGGATGCAAGTTGCTAACTTCATCTCTCCACTTCCCCGACAAAACAGCTCCTTCTCTTAAAAAGGGACTTTGTGGCCCGGCACGGTGGCTCACGCCTGTAATCCCAGCACTTTGGGAGGCCGAGGCGGGCAGATCGTGAGGGCATGAGGTCGAGACCATCCTGGCTAACACGGTGAAACCCCGCCTCTGCTAACATAAAAAAAAAAATTAGCCAGGCGTGGTGTTGGGCGCCTGTAGTCCCCGCGACTGGAGAGGCTGAGGCAGGAGAATGGTGTGAACCTGGGAGGCGGAGCTTGCAGTGAGCCGAGATCGCGCCACTGCACTCCAATCTGGGCGACAGAGCGGGGCTCTGTCTCAAAAAAAAAAAAAAAAAAAAAAAAAAAAAAAAAAAAAGGCGGCAGGAATACTTTGTGCGATTTTTTTCTGCAGGGTCGCTCAATGTCAATTTTCTATTTCAGGCTTGAAACCTGGAGAGGCTGTTAACAAATACTTCCTTTCCCATCTCCCACACAACAACAACAACAACACAGACATACAGATGCGCTCGCGCACGCGCACACACACACACACACACACACACACACACACACAGTAAAAGTCTAGAAGTCAAGAATTCAAAGTTATAGTCTCATTTCTGGGTAGTTTGGTGTGGGAGTGAATAATAGGAAGATGGAAACAAGCGCTATTTACCAGGTTCTTATAAATATTAATAGGGATATTTTATATTTGTAAATATTAGTGTGTATCTTGTATTTTTGTAGACAATTAGGTATCAGTACTTCTCAAGCTATCTGTAGTGAATGACCAGTTAAAAAATTCCAATCAGATGGAGACCAATAATTTTGTAAAATATAGTAAAAAGGTTGTGGCAATGCCAGTAAAGCCTTCTAAGTTTTATTTTTATTTATTTAAGCTTTCTGAGTGTTTACTCTCAATTCTCTGACCTCATGATCAACTATTAGCACTGGTCTACAATTGCATTTTGAGTGTAGTACTGTTATGCAATAGCTTCTTATTATAATATATATATTTTTTCATAGTTTGTTTTTTTTGTCTATTTAATATTATATCTCAAAGATCTTTCAATGAAAGGACAATTTAGAGCAATCTGTAGATAACATGAAACTGAGTAAGAAAAAAACTTGTTTTTGTAAGGTACCCAGATGTTTGGAGTGGTTTGTGGCACAACATTACCTGGGAAAAGCTGACTTATACTTCTACTTATATTTTGCTGTCTCATTTAGAATTAATCAATGTCAATTATCATTCCGGATAACTTTTCGACCTATCACTTCTTTGTCTTGGATTCAGCATTGCCAGTGAGGAATCTGATGTCAGTCTTATTCTCATGAATTTCCTATTTTTGGTAACATATGTCTATTGCTGTTATACTTGAAGGGTAACTTGGTTGGGTTAAATGATTGGGTGACTTTATTTTTTTATAATCTTGCTTACATGTCTTCTTGACTCCTGGCATGGAGAGTAGCTACAGAGAAATCTAAAGTAACCTGACTTTTTCCTCTCTATGTGGCTTCCTTTTTTGGGGGGTGGCCATACTTTTTCCTTCAACAAAGCTTTTTCTTCATTTAAGTTCACCCAGTTATATCTTGGTGCCTATCATTAAAAAAATATTTTTTTTCTGGCCAGGTGAGGTGGCTTATGCCTGTAATCCCAGCATTTTGGGAGGCTGAGGAGGGTGGATCGACTGAAGTCAGGAGTTCGAGACCAGCCTGGCCAAAATGGCAAAGCCCCATCTCTACTAAAAAAAATGCAAAAATTAGCCAGGCATAGTAGTAGGCGCCTATAATCCCAGCTACTCAGGAGGCTGAGGCAGGAGAATCGCTTGAATCAGGGAGAAGGAGTTTGCAGTGAGTGGAGATTGTGCCACTGCATGCCAGCCTGGATGACAGAATGAGACTCTGTCTCAAAAAAAAAAAAAAAAAAAATTAAAAATAAATAAATAAATAAAATTTCTGAGACACTTGGGAAATAGAGTGTTCTTTAGACATTCAGATTAAATTTTTTCTGTATTTTGAAATAAAAACTTTTTGGTGTCTTTGCATGGTATGTTCAGTTCCATTCATTATAAATTCTGCTTCATGAGTATTATTTATATGTATGCTGGATCTCTGTGTGTGGCATTTGATCTACCATCTTTCCTATAACTATTCCTGTATATTTATTTTTTCATTGATTTATATTCATAATTTTTCTAGGCTGTCAACATGTACTTAAATGTGATTTAAGTCATTCTATTTTTAGTTTGTTTTGTGGTGAGGACACTTAAGATCTGCTCTCTTACCAAATTTGAAGTATACAGTCCAGTACTGTTAACTATAGTCACATTGCTATACATATTTCTAGTTATCTTTAATATATATATTTTTCTTTGTGTATTTATTTTTCATTTTATTTCTGCACTCAACTAGCTCACCTTTCCACTTCTGCTGTCTTATCAACTCTTTCTCAAGCTATTTGTCTCTTTTGTGAGCTCTTCTTTTAAGTGCAAGTAATATTATCTGAAATTCATTTGAGACAATGAAGAATTATTTGTTTGAACTGCTAACCTATTGGTGATTTATTCTTGCAATGTATTCTCTTCATCTGCCTGATTTTAATTTTCTCTCCTGCTGTGGTCTGAGTGTTTATGTTCATATGTTGAAGACTAATGCAAGGTAGGGCCTATAGGAGGTGATTAGATCATAAGGGTAGAGTCCTCATGAATAAGATTGGTGCCCTTGTGAAAGAGGCCAGAGGAAGCTTGTTTGCCCCTTCTACTATGTGAGGACAGAGCAAGAAGGTACCAACTATGAGAAATGAACTCTCATTAGACACTGAACCTGCTGCTACCTTGACCTTGGACTTCCCAGACTCCAGGCCTGTGAGCAATCTATTTCTGTTGTTTATAAATTACCAGTCAAAGGTATTTTGTTATAGCAGCCTAAATGAACTAAGACAACTTCCTACATTTTTGTGTGTCTATTCATATTTTAAATGTTTTTGTTCTGCTTTTAATGGGTCTAATTATTTGAAGGATATAGTTGGATAACTGGGCAGAGGTATATGTGATGTGCGTTGGGACACTGTAGGTTTGATTTCTGTTTCTCATCTTAAAAACCCTATTAGAAAGCTTATTATTTCCTCTGCCTCAGGACTCTTGGGATCTCAGCTTTCAGTGTCTTAGCAATTTATGACATATTGAAGTCCTTTATGTCACAGCTCTGCTGCTGAGATCTGGTGGTCTCTCCTCCATTTTACCCATCCATGAATAGTCTAGGTTGTAGACCAGAGAAATGGCATATCATCATGAGTATCCATTCTCTTTCCTGTGGTTCTGTTTATAGTCCCTATTACTTTTCTGACCCACCCATCCTCCTAGATCTTATTGCTAATTTAGGACAGAATTATTTTCTTTTACACAAGTGTTTCTTTGTTCAAGACTTAAGCCTGTATGTGCCTTTTCTCAACGTCCCACCTTGTTTTGGTCTAGATTTTACAGTATTGCAAATATACTTCAGTTTTATAATTTAATTGATGATGATTTCCCCCCTTGCATTCTTTTGGTTGTTTTTAGTGGGTTTCACAGGATTGGGAATACAATAAAAAGAGTCATTTTTCCATCATTTTCAATTGAAAAGCCAAACGGCTTTAAGATTGAATTGACACAGTGAAAGCTCTCTCCTAATAATTTTCATTGATATGAAGTACAGAGATATTTAAGAGATAGAATCAACAGAACTTGCTGATTTGTGGGAAATAGGAGCCAAGGGAAGGGGAGCAATTAAGGGCAGTCATTACATTTTCTTGGCTTGAGATATTTGGATGATGATGGTGCCAATTATTTGATGGAGAAGGTAGGAAGACCAGGTTGCCATGGGAGGATATGTTAAGGGTTACATTTTGGATTTGTTAAAATTGAGAAATATCTGAAATATTCAACTAGGGATTCCACATATACTCTTGGATATGAGTCTGGAACTCTGAGCAGAGGTCTGGGCTTAATATGAATTTGGGATGTGTTAGCTTAATTAATGTAAGATAATTTCAGCCTTGGGGATGGGTAAAGGAATCTTGGATGTAGGTTGTATAGATAAAAAAGAGTAGAACGTAGCTCTGAGATTCCCTTACCCTTAGAGGTCAGTTATTAGAGAATGTGCAAAGGAAGCTGAGGTAGAAGAAAAACAAAAACACAGTATCTGTGAAGGGAAGAGGTGATACTATTTCAAGACAGAGGGAATAGCTGATCATATTAAATGAGTCTGAAAGGTGGAGTAGATGAGTGAAGGAAGTGCCCACTGGATTTGGCAACATGAAACTCGGCAGTGACCTTGACAATGGCAGCATCAGTATATTAGTGGGGTGAGACACCAGATTGCACTGGCTCAAATTAGTAAAGTGGAAGTGAAGAAGCAAAAGGAAAGCAGATGACATGTAAAAATATTTTATTTTAAATCGACAATTTATAATTGTATATTTTGTTTTTCTTTTTTCTTTTTTTTTTCTGTTGAGTAATTGCAGTTCTTTTTTTTTTTTTT